>NW_006399770.1:16737639-16767821 GCF_000299155.1 Elephantulus edwardii
CCACTCTCTGTCCGCATTGGAGAGCCAATCATTAATGTATTTGACACAACAGTGTCATGCTGTTCAGCCTCACAGCAATCACAAGTGACCGTGGGACGGCAACTTGTACACCAGGGCTATATGACCTAGAGGAACGTCTGAACAAAAACAATGAAAGACAGGCCCGAGGGCAGCAGATTAAAAGTCACCCACTTTTGGCTTGGTAGCATCGCTTTCTGTCTTAGAGAAGTTAAATTCTCATTTTATATCTTATATGCCTGTGGTTATAGATTTATATAGATCTTAAGATGCAGTTAGATGATTGAACATTGAGTTTTAGTCCAATTTGAATATTGTCGTTTTCTTTGGAATCTTATGTGACAGACACTTGCCAGACTCTGGCATACATGGAAAATAACTTCTGGTTTCCATTCTTGAGGACTCTTTCCTCCCAAATTTATTTTTAAATTATATTTTTTTCATTGTTGCACACACGCATCTCCCCTTCTCTCAGCTCTCTCCAAAATGCATCCTTTGTTCCAGATTGTTGTCTTACATATAATGACTAGTCATATTCTGTTAGGACAGTAGTTCATCATATCTGTTCAATGTACTGCACATTATCTATCCACTCTTTCTCCATTCTCTCCTCAAAAACTCTATGTCTGTATTATTTTATAACAGTGATGTTAAGTGGTATTTGTCCTTTTGAAACTGAGATATTTTACTCAGCATAATATATTCTAGGCTTCCCCATATTATGCAATGTTTACAAGTTCATTGTTTTTCATTATCTTGTGTAAATGTACCATAGTTTTTCTATACATTCATTTTTTGATGGGCCCTTGGATTGCTTCCATCTCTCTCTTCGCTATTGTGAATAACACAGCAATAAACATAGGCACGAATACATCTGTTTGAGTCATGACTCTGGTTTCTTAATGGTATGTTCTCAGTAATGGAATTGCTAAGTTGATGGAAACTCTATTTCCAACTCTTAAAGAACGTGCCAAACCACTTTCCATAGTGGCTGTACCATTTTACCTTCCCATCAGCTGTGAATAAGGGTTACAATCTCTCCACAATCTGCTCAGTATTTGTTGTTTGCTGCCCTGTTGAACTTTGCTATATTGCTGGGATGAGATGGTATCTCATAGTTACTTTGATTTGCATCTCTCGGATACCTAGGGATTTTGAACTTTTCTTACTGTGTTTGTCATCTGTATTCTTTCTTTGGTGAAGTGTATATCCATTGTTCGTTTTGAACTCTATATTAACTTTGTAGAAACAAATTTTGACAATATGATGTGATAATTCTGACAGCTTAAGATTAATATTACAAAAATACAAAAGAACATCTTTTTTTCCACAGAATTCAATAATATTAATAAAAACTAATGTCTCAAACAACATAACTCCATGTACACAATATCTGGGTGAGGACATACAATATTGTGCTATCTTCAAAGATTTCTTTGCAGGGAGTCCTGGCCTCTTTTTCTCTTCCCTAGCTAGGCTTTACTACTGTTTTTATTTTCTTGTTTAGCTTCCTAGTTTTTATTATGGGATTGTGCCCATAGGTTTGTTGAGTATATATTTGAGTTTTTAATAAAGTGACAAAAAAGAGGGGACAAGTAAGATACAACTTTACATAAACTTTGAGAAAAAAGGAAGAATTGAATGAAATGAAGTTAAGAAAGCAATCAAGAAGGTAAGAAAGCCATCACAAATGTTGGTTATGAAGGAATTTATATGCCTCATTCTTACCTTTTGAATTGCAAAGTAGTGATTTTTCTTTGTCAGGAAGCCTTCATAGCTTGGTGTAGTAGCTCTTGACCAAATTGAGTATTTGTTAACATTTTTAGTTGTTGTCAGTCATGGAGTCAGTTTCAACTCCCTGTGAGCATGTGTATGCAGAGGAAAGCTATTCTCTGGAGTTTACAAGATGGTGACCTTTTCAAAACAGATCACAAGCTTGTCTTTCTAGGTGCTTCTGGATAGATTTGGATCAATCAACCTTTTGTCTAGGGTCTAAAGTCTTGTGTCTGTGCACACACAGACGCTAGGCATTTCTAAATAGGTTTCTAGATTTTGGGCATACAGCTCAGAATTAGAAGTTCACATAAATGAAGACAAGAAACTGTAGGTCAACTAAGTAACCTGGAGGAGAAATGTCCATGACAGTTACGTAGAACAGCCTTTGCTTCACGTGATTGGTTTTGTTAGTTGCCATTGAGATTATTCCAACTCAAAATCCTAAGTGTTCAAGTAGAACTGTATTCCATATACTTTTCAAGGCTTTAGAAGCAGATGGCTCTATCTGCCTTTGGAAGTGCTTCGGGGTAAACTTTAACTACCAACTTATCAAGTAGAAGTAAAAAGCTTAGCCATATTTATCACCAGTGTTTTAAAATAAATAATTCCAATGATGGGAGCTGCAAATGCCCCTGGCCCTGACCCTGGATACATAGGTCAGAAGAACCAGTTTAATTCTGTGCCACATCAGTCTCTGCTGCTGCAGAGTTGTTGCTGCAGTCTCTTTTGTGCAGGAGGATGTGGTCCATATGGGTGAGTGTTGGATTTTTGCATCTTCTGTCTTGCTGGTAGTACGATTTCCTTTTCTGCCTCAAAATCTGTACAATGGAAACTAGTACGATTTCCTTTTCTGCCTCAAAATCTGTACAATGGAAACCTGGTGGGTGCCAAAGCGATCCCATCTCCTTCTTAGTGGCCTGCATGTAATATTAGTGCGTTCCCACACAAAAGGTACTAGTTATCTCATTCATATCATTTGTGTATTCATGCTTAGCCTGGGGTGAAGGTTAAAACCAAAGACTAAGAAAGCCATTTTGAGGAAGTAAACTTTCTGTATAGGTGTGAAAGATAGACAGTGACTAAAGGAAATCAAAGTAAAGGTCCTTGAATAGCTGCATTGGCTAAGAATATTGAATAGAGTGCCAAAAGAACAAACAAGTCTATCATGGATGAAGTGTGGCCACAGTGTAGTTTAGCCATAAGGGTAATGAGACTCAGTCTCATATATTTTGGGCATGTTGTCAGCAAGGGCTACTCCTTAGAAAAGGACATGCTTGGGAAAGCAGTTGTTGTTGTTAGGTGCCATCAAGTCAAGTAGACAAGGGCAACTCCATGGACAGTGGATCCGAACTCTGTCCTATCCTGGACTATCTTCATCATCTCTGACATACATGAGCCTATTGCTGCAGTCCCCTTGTCAATGACTCCCCTTGTTGGTCTTAAGGATGGTCCTCAATGAAATAGACTGACCCAGTGACTAGAACAATGGACTTACGCACAACAGGGTTTGTTAAGGTGGTGCTGGGTTTTATTCAGTTGTACATAGGGTCATATTGATATGGAATTGACTCCTTAATACCTGATGACAACAACAAAGGAGAAGGATGAAATGCAACTACAAGAGCAGTAGATTTTGGCTGTGCTGTTCTGAGGTGGTGATCAGGGTCTAGAAGAATGGCTGCAGAGGCAGTTAGCCACCTGATGTTTGTCATCTCTCATCTCTCACGAGGGAATTATCTCTAGGATATCATTCTACTCTCACAATCCTCTGAGGTGAGCTTTCCCGGAACTTTTCTTTCCACCCTCATGCTATCCAGCGTCTCCATGCATCAGAATCAGTATCAACACTTTGACTTTGGAAGAGTTCATGATTATGTAAAGGTCATGACTGTAAGGACTTCCAGAGGCTCGTAGCCAGGATGAATGACCCAAGAACCCTTCTCTATTCTTCTAGAGAATGGAGTAGTTTCTATTGAGGGCCAGTAATAGATGTACTTTTACCAGTTTATCCCAGGTCCTGTCATAACCTTTCTCATATTCTTTTTCGTAGATGTAGTAATATGTGACCATTAAGTTCTGACATCCTGAAGATGCTCTTTCAAACTATTGCACACAAAGAAGAGGAGTGGCCTTCCTTGGACTAGGATAGACCTCCAATCATCTGTCAAGAATGCCAGCCTGTTCCTTTTTTCACATGAAAGAAATATAGCCAGATCTCAATAAAGCTCTGCGGCTAGTACATCTTCTCCAGGATTCTGAGTGGCTATAACAGCCAGTTGATAATGTATCACTTCTCTAGGAGTTCCTAGACGGAGTTACTTTTAGTGCCTGGGGTGCTGAAGGCAGAATGTGAATATGCATGGAACTGTATTGGCCCTACAGTAAATTAACAGCATGTGACCTCCTCCATACCACCTGAGATCTGAATCCACACTCCAAGAAGCCTCACTGGTTATGACTTGGGACTGGAGCCCCTTTCCTCTTGCTCTCTCTTACCTTCCCTTCTCCACTCTAGTGGACACATTCTCCTCCCTGCAGTTTTGAAAGTCTTCCTTCGCTGGTCTCCAATGAGTGTGATCAGGGACTTGAGCCAGCTCATCTTCCAAGAGAATCAGAAGGATCTGCTTTTCCCAGATGTCTTACTGTTATCCGATCTTGCTTCTCTGGGGAATCATATTACTAGTCTGTTCTTGGTCCTGTCAGCCCAGGGATGGTTCTCTCTTCCCTGATGCTCTAGCTTTTAGCAATCCCTGTGAGCATCAGCTTCTACTTCATATTGTGGACACTTGTTCCTTCTGATTATCACTGAGTTCCCCTCCCTTGTTCTACCCCCTCTTCATATTTAGTTCAAGCCAGCACAGTTATGGATCATTGCCTTGTTTGAGCCAGGGTGGCAGAGATGCACTAATAAATAAACCAAAACCAACCCATTGGTGTTTTTTGTTTTCTTTTGTTTTTGTGAAAATGTGTCTGCCTTATTTTATAATGCTTGCTTCATACTCCAAAGGTAGTGCTTAGAGGAGTTTAATTAATACATTGGGAAGACAGTGGAAATAATTATTCTTTTTGGTTCACATCAGAATGGAACCTAATGCCTGGTCAGGTCTTTTAAGGAAGGGGTGAATAAAAGGAAACATCACTAAGGGAAGTCACTTCTGTTCTCTGTTTAATAAGACTGTGTGTGCACAAGTATTGCCAGAGTCTATATATGTGTGTGCATTATTATTGTTTTATAAAACACACATTTCCTGTCACTTTAGCATGTACAGAGAGCTCTGATGACATAGTCTGTCAGGAACTGTGATTCTAACTGAAAGGCAGGACCTCTTTGGTAGTTTGAATTCACCAGCTGCTCCTTTGGAGAAAGATGGGCCATCTCTTCCTGTAGGATTTCAGCCTCAGAATACCCAATTGTGACCTGATTCCAATTACACAACAATTAAGATTTTTAGTATTCTTTTGTTTGTTTTTTAATGGGTATCATATATATATATATATATATATATATATATATATACACACACATATACACACACATATATATATATATATGTTTATATATGTATATATATATATATATATACACCGCCCCCCACACGTATATAACAAACACAATGAATTCTACATAAGACAAGTGTTGTAACTTTCTTTTCCTTGCTGTTTATGGGTTGCCATAGAAGCAAATTTCAGAAGAGGAGTTTGCCGTTAAATTTTATGAAGTGCATGCTTCCTGATCACAATTCCAGTCAGAGTATCATGGTGCCAGGTTAGCGTTATAAGGGAATGTTCTCCAGACTCAAAATTGGAGGAAAAAGCCAAAACAAACAAACAAACAAAACCAACCAGGCCACATTATGGGAATAACCTTTGTGTCAGTCATCGAATATGGCAAGAAAACACTCTAAAGAAAAAGAACATACACTCACACACACTCCACAAAGCTGCATACATCTCTGGTGACATAGTGTCTAACATATTGGACTATTATCAGAAAGACCATCAGTTCATGTCTACCAGCTGCCTTGGGAGAGAAAGATGTGCAGTCCACTCCTGGAAAGATTTGCTGTTGCTGTTATGTGCCATCTATTAGCCGGTGACTCACAGAGACTCTATATACAATAGCTCTGAACCCTGCCCTATCCTGAGCCAGTCTCACTAACTCAGACATACCTACTCTATTACCTCAGACACTGAGCCAATCCATTTCAACTGGAGTTTTCCTTTTCTGTGCTGTCCCTCCACCCTTCCAAGCATGATGTCTTTATCCATGGACTAGTCCCGCCTGGCCATGTGCCCAAAATATGTGAGACTCAGCTTCAAAATCCTTGCTTCCAAGGAGCAAACTTGATTTCACCTTGCCTAGGAATCTTGGTAGAGAATTACCATGAGTTGGAATTGGCTCAAGAGCAGTGTATATGTTATTGTTGCTAAATGCCACTGAGTGTGCTGCTAACCCAAAGTACCACGGTTCAAATCCTCCAGCTGTTCTTTGGGAGAAGGATGAACAATGACCTCTTATGCAATTTACTGTCTCTGTAAAACCACTGGAAGGTCAAATGTGTCTGTTTCAACTTGATGATATATAACAACTAACATATACTTAACTAATGTGTTATGTATAGCAATTCCGACTTGATGATACATAACAACTAATATACATAGCTAAGTATGTATATATACTTTTTAGAGTATAGAGAGGGAGAAATATAATCTTGAGTTTTTCTGAAGAAATGAAATAGTGAGACTGCTACCATGAGGATTTTTGAAGCAAGTTGGAGTTACTGAGAAATGCAAAGCAGATGACAGAAATTCAGATTTTGGCATAAAGATACTTGTTAAATGTGGAATTAAATTGGATGTTATTGGCAAAAAGAGTGGCCTTCAGGGTCATGGATTGCTTTGACAAGCTCATGAAAGCTTTCCAAATTCTTTACATCAACGAATGTACAGAAATATGTACATACACAACATTTAGCAGTTTCAGATGGTTTAGACATTCCCATCTTCATATCACTAAACTCCAATTAGAAAAAAAAATCTTGAATTTCATTGAGGGCTTTTATGTGGGTCAGATTAAGTTCCTTGAATGAATTTTCCATGGCAGGTTGCTGCATAGCAATACGTATTTAGACTGCTTTTAATGGAGCACTGGCTGGTGCAGTGGTTAACACTGGGCTGCTAAACAAAGCATTAGCAACTGGAACCAATTAGATGCTTCATAGAAGACAGAGGTAGCAGTTTGTTTCCATAAAAATTACAGATATGGGAAATTCTATTAGGTAGGGTAGGTATACCTTTTCAGATAGGAAAACTATGAACTGGAATCCACGTGAAGTCAATGGAGTTGTCTTCTTTTGAGCTGACTGGATAAGAACTAACAACACAAGTGTTACAGAACCTCTACACTCCACTTTCTATCCCACCACACCCCAAGCAAACAGCCAGTCACTTTTTATCAAATAGCCTTGTTTGTCTCTTTCACAATCAAAAGTGTAATTTGCTTTTATGCTTCAATAATGTCTTTATTGGTGTTTGTCCCCCCTAGAATGCAAGGGAAATTTTATTTCTATTTTGCTAGATAAATATCCAAAATCTAGAATATATTAGGGTAAATAATTTTGCTCAAGCGTGCTTCTTAAAATAAGCGTATATTTCATATTTCCTAGTTATAAATCTTATAAATTACTAATGAGTGACATATATAAATATGTGAGGTAAGAATGGTGTAGACAAAGACATTCTTCTAGTACTCTCTGCTTTCAGCCAAGATCCGTTCGACATTGACAAGGATGTTCCTAGCCTCTTCTAAATCAAGGCTCTACTTCTGGTAGTTCTCTGTTAATGTATGGCTCCAGTAGTTTGTAGATAATGTTCAGCAAGATTTTGCTTGCAGGTCATGTTAGTGATATTTTTTTTATAATTTCCACACTCTTTCAGATCACTCCTTTTTTGGAATGGGAATAAATATGGATCTCTTTCATTCTGCTGGCCTGGTAGCTATCCTTCAGATTTCTTGCCACAAGTTGGTGAGCAAGTCCAGAGCAGCATCTGTTTGCTGGCATATGTCAATTGGTATTCCATCAATTCCTGGGGCCTTGTTTTTTGCCGATTCCTTCAGAGCAGCTTGAACTTCTTTCTTCATCACCATTAACGCTGATCATTCTGTTTCAAGAAATTCTTCATGTCAGCCAATTCTTTTTGGTGACTCTGTGTACTCCTTTCTCTTTTGCTGCATCTTGAATCATTCAATATTCTAACCATGTTGCTGTTGATTGTCATCGAGCCCATGTTGTTGTTGTTGTTGTAATCGTCATTGAGCTGAGCATGACTCACAATGACCCTATGAACAAAAGGCCTGAAGTCTTCCTATAACTATTGTTGTTTCTCAAGGATCAGAGTTTCCAGAGTCATGTTGTTTAGGATGTGGATACCACTCCTGCTTGCAAACTGGAAGCTCCACCAAACACTGTCCACCATGGGTAATGGTTATGCTATTTGACATCCCAATGACACAACGTTCTGCATCACAGCAACTCCAGGTTACCTCACTACAGCATATTGGAAGAGTGCTATACCACTTAGAAGAATGCTCCTCCAAAATAGAATAACAACCAACTTTTAAATACAAAGGCCATCTCTGAGGTCTTGTTGACTTTAAACAAGAGGCTTAAATAGCTTCCAATATAGTATGTTGTTGCTATGTGCTGTTGAGTCTCCTGCTACCTGTAGCAACCCTATGTACAGCAGCTCTGAGCCCTTTGCTGTCCTGAGCCAGTCTAATTCTGACACACCAACCCCATTGCCCCAGATAATTTATCAATCCATCTCATCCAGGGTCTTCCTCTCCTGTGCTGTACCTCCACTCTTGGAATCTTTAAATAACTTTAAATACTGCAAAATGAGGGTTGAATTTGTTCTTCAGTTCCTGCAGCTTAAGAAATGTAGAGTAAATTAATCCTTTTTGATTCTCGAGCTCCATTCACTCTGTCTTCCTGCACTGCCTTTTGAAAACTTCTGTTTGGCTCCTTAACTTCTTGCTTCCTTCCTTTCCTTGGGCTTCTCTGTTCTCTAGCGCAATATTCAGAGTGTCTTCAGACCTCTTGCATTCATCATCGATGATATTCTTGATATCCTGCCACAATTCACCTGATCTTTGTTCATGAGTGTCCATGACCTCCCACCTGGTCTTAAGATGTCAGTCTACAGACTAAGGTATGCCTGATCCAAGCTATGGTTTTTATAATTACTTGCTGAGCATCATAGAGCTAAATAAGAATGACAGAAGAATTGATTCCTTTGAATTGTGGTGCTGGAGAAGGGTATTGAACATACCATAGACTGCCAAGAGAACAAACAAGTTTCGCCTAGAGAGGGTTAAACCATGTTGCTCTCAGGAAGCATGAATTTTGAAACTCTGACTCACATAATTTGGAAATATTTCCAGAAGGGATCAGTCCATGGAGAAGGAGATCATGCTTGGAAGGGTGGAGGGACAACACAGGAGAGGAAGACCCTGGATGAGATGGATTGACACAGTGACTGGGGTAATAGGGACAACTGTATTGGAGACAATGAGATTAGGATTAAGGGTAGGGCAAGTTTCAGAGCTATTAGATATAGGTTCACTATGAGCTGCAGGTAACTTCAATGGCACATAACAACAACAAATATGCAACTCGGTCCTGTGATGGGTATGTGCATATGATTTAACAGCAAATTTCTTGAAGCACAAAAATATCTGAGACATATCCATCAAGATTCACATTTCTAACTAGGAATGATGTTTTAAGATGGCCATTTTCATGAGAACTCTAGGCAAAATCCAATTTGTTCTTTTCTCATATCATTCTTCAGTCATGTTGAATTATTTACATTTGTAAAATGCTTTTGTACGGCATCAGTTGAATTTATTGGGGGGGGAAGGCTTTTTTTCCCTTTTTGGCCTACTGATTTGAAACTTTGCTGTATGGGAAACTCCAAATATAACTGCAATTCCTCTCAGTCTGAGGAAATCGTTCAACCCAAAAGTATAAACTGGAGAACATAATTTCAAAAGGTGAGTCAGTTCATTCAGGTAGATAAATTCTTCTCTGAAGGATTACTATAACATACTAAATGATAGAACAAATGGTTTTCTAATCTTTATTTAGGTGGTTTCCATGAATTAAATTATTCATGTCTTATAGAGTAACTAACATTCTGGAGAAATTGGTAAATTGGTGTTTCTTCCACAGATAAATTTTTCATTGTACTTTTATTTTTTTTCATCGCATTTTAAAAATGCAAGCTCAATGATTCAAGAAAAGTTTTCTATTACGCCTCAGACCATTAGTCAAGAGTAATTTATTATGACAACAGTTGACGGATTTATGCCAAATGTAGTTAACTTTTAAAAACAGATACCATCCTGAGATCTGTACTTCAGTTGGAAACAGACGACTGAACCAAATTATATTTACTAACATTCTAGAAGTGGCTTTATATAACTTTAAGCAGTCACTCATTAAGATTTTGTATTATCCTACAGCACTAAACTTTTCATTGGTGTTCTACGTCTAGGTAGATCACTTTGTAATATGTCTATTTGTGTTCTGTATATCATGTTATTATGTAAATCTTTATATTTAATGTCCATTATTTTATCATGTCACAGGTATGCAAGTAGTGTGTGAAGCAAAGCATACACATAGTCCAGCAAGTAAAATGTTCTACTAATGTTGTTTTTAAAAATTATTGTATTTTTTAAAAGGCTTGTGAACAATCCTGCCAAGAATTACATTTTTCATAATGGTTTTCACTTGGTGTAATAATATGCTTATTTTTACTATAAATTACATTCACATGTAAAAACTACTTGATGATCTTGTATGTTAAGGTGAAAAAATAAGCTGGTTTTGAAAATCTACCCTTCGAGAAGCATAAAACAAAGGAATTATTATATATAAAACTTACCTTAGTAGGATATTGACTAATTTTGCTTTAAAGATGAGCACAAACACACTTCCATACATTTAAATTTTTAGATAACTTTCTTGGTTAATGTTTTTACTCATAAATTTGGTAGCGATTTTTGGCTATAAATAACTATTTTTATTAAGACTAAGAACCAATAATAAGTGTACTTTTTAAAAAATAACAATTCTTTAAGCAGGATATCAGTGAAATGATGCTAGAAATAATTTTGGAGATAAAATATCAGAGATACTATGCTTATGATAAAGCTTAAGTATTCACTTATAATACAACTTCTATGTGTTTGGCATCATATCTAAATATTGGCAATGCACTAAAATAGTACTATTCTCTGAACTAATTAATATAAAATTATGTGCAAGTAGCAAACATTGTGATTCAGGTGTCACAAATAGAACCAACACACAAGCACAGTCAGATTCCGTTCATATTGTTAGTCTAACGCAGTAAGTTTGTTGTTTATATGGTCAAGTCAGAAAATAATAGTTACAAATTTCACTAGAGGTTTCTGAACTCAGATTTCTCAACTGATTAGATAATGTGGCTAGTTTACAACCATTTGTATTTTACCCATAAGATTTATTTGTTGGAGATTTTCTGAAAGCTGTGATTTTTAATAATAAAATAAGTTTTTAATTTCAGGCACAAAACTGGTAATAATAATTTATTAAGAATAAAGCTTTGTAATGGTTGATGGAAATCACAAAAACCTAAGTTTATGTTGCTTGTGTAAAGAGGTGAGCCATTGCTGTTGACAACAATAAGATCTCTGCTTGCTCTAGCAGTACACACACTTTGACTTGAATATAGTAGGGAAAATTTACAAAGAAGCAATGCAGTGGTTTGCAAGCTACACACCTCACAAGAAACCATGAACATCCAGGTTCTGAATGGACATGATACAACGTATTTTTTTTAATGAATAAAGAACATAGAAATATCTAAATTTTTCACTTCTTCTTGATGTACTATTGGCTGATCATTTTAAGGTTAATATTTAATGAAAACTGAACATCTTACATATTCTAATTCTCAATAACAGGAGAGAATTTACGTAGACTTTTGAAAAGATCAAGCAGCACTGAAAGAAAAAAAAACCACAATCAAGCAAGAAAACACAGAATTGCCATTAAATCATGCTCAGCATGGTAAGTAAAAAGCAAATTTTTGTTAAAGTTTAATGGTTATTTTAACTGAAGATTTTTTTCTTAAACCTATAAGTTTGAGAAATATTTGTGGCATTTAGAATAAATTACCTTTAGTTATTAGTTATTTCTTTTTATAATGCTTTATTTGAATACTAGTATCTTTATTTTTCAATGAAAATTATGGCATTATGTATCAAACTAAACATTTACAACAGTGTAATTAATATACTATTTATTATAGAATATATTTTAAAACTGTAAAATCAACTCATATTTCATAAAATTGTCCTGGGAAAGCATTTTTAACACATGGTAAGTACATCCAAAATCAATGACGTACTTGATATCTAGGTTATATTGTTTGGTGGAGTTAACAGCACATATATTTTTAAAGCTTTTCCTATTTTGGTTACATTGAAACCCATGTGGCATACTGATTAAATGCTTGACTGCTAACCAAATTATTAGTAGTTCAAAATCACCAGCTTCTCTGTAGGACTAAAATGTCTGCTTCTACGAAAATTTACTGCCTTGGTAACTTTATGAGCCAATTCTGCTCTGTCCTATGGGGGCTCTATGAGCTGGAAGTGACTCAAGGGCAAGCAGAGTGGGAAGGGTTTCCTTCTCTTACTGTATTCTAATTTGGTTATTCATACATTTACAATCACACATAGAACTCCCACGTCTCTCCACCATTTTGTTTTGCACGCATCTTGCCAATAACTCTCCATGGCTCATTTTCTAAATCTAGAAAGAGTGAAAAAAGTTTTCTTTTTCAGAGTTTTCATGTATGCTACACCTACTTTTCAGAGTCTTGACAAGAAGAGTTAAATTATTGTGTATAAGTATACATGGAAGAATGGCAATATAATAAAAAATGACACATTCTTTTTGGTTGTATAATACATAAAAGATTCAACACAAAACTTTTTTTGGTAAGTTAGTTTAACCTACAATGAATAGAGTAACTTAGTCATCTTGATAAATTTACTGTTTAATGTCAGCTGTCCAATAAACTTAGAGGACTCAAAGGAAGATAGCTTGAATTTCTCATTAGTTTACGTCACTTGTGTAAAGGGGTAAGCTGAGAAGATTCTCTCTTCTTGACAACACTTGAAAATTGACCCATAATAATTACTGAGATTAAACTTCAGTGTATTTTATAAAAAAATATTACTTTCACAGAAGTGAAGAGATACAATTGCACAATGGTGGTTACAATGGTAGAAATACATATTGCCAAGAAAATGTTAGCAAGAGATTTTAAAAATGACTGTACAGCACCGCATCAGAGAATTGTATAACAGTAAAATGATTAACATTGTTTTTCTAAATAAATAACATCATCAAATATTTCTTAAATTAATGAAAGTATTCTTTTTCTAAGTCCCACTAAAACATTTTCTGATGTGGAGCAAAATATATTTAAAAAATGACAGAATACCAAGAAAAAGACATTCATGCATTTAAGCCACCATTAGTCTCTGACTCTAATATAAGGCAGAACATTAATCTTTTGCAAATCTATGACTTAGCCACTTAAACTTTGTTTAGTGCTTTTCATGACAAGGACACGGTAGGCCTTGTAAATTTATAAGTTAAGATGTGTTTCCACCAGGCTACTTTAGACAAGTTCAGCTGTTTTGTTTTGTTTTTTTTGAAACACAAACTTTACAATAAATATGCTTTGGAGAAATGATGACAAAGTTAAAGAAAAAAACCCAGATGGGGTTATAAAGAGATTATCACAAATGACACTGTTTCTATCAATGAAGAATAAAAAAAAATACTCGCTTATGTATCATCCTCAGTCTTAATGATGTGGAACAGGGTGACATTGAACAGGACCTGGTGGCCATTGTTCCAGGCATAAAGAGCTCTATCTCTTGCATTGTAGTCAAGCATGGATATGTGAAAGTATTGGTTATGGAAGGGAATGTCTGTATACTCATAGGTGGAGGTTTTGGTGGAATAGGAATAGTACACCTTGGCTCCAGTTAAATGGGAGTTGGTAACATACAATGTCCCGCAGATCATGAAAGACTCTCCTGCACTTCTCTTGGGATAACCAGTGCTCCAGCTCTTCATCACCTCCAAGGTATCTTGGTTAAGTTGGCTGATGACGATATTGCCTGCATTCTGGTTAGTCGCGTACACAGCCCACAGCCCGATTTCATCAGCCATTAGGTCAATGTCAGAGAAGCCACCCCACGTGTAAGGGTAGACATTGTGAAAGCCAGCATACTCCAGGCTTCGCTGGGCAAGTACTCTCCCCAGATCAAAGCTGTACTTGATGATGATGTTACTCTGATACTTGTTAAAATAGAGTGAGCCATTGTAGACGACATGGTTAGTGCCAGCCCATTTGAAAGGGAGGTTGTATGTCCTCGATTCAGCTCCACTGATAAAGTCTGCCATTGATTTGTACTCACGGACAATTTTATTGTTAGTGTAACTGTCCATGTACCAAACCTGAGTAAAAGGAAAAAAAAATAAATGAAGTAAATAAATTACACACTTTCCTTAGGTTTCCAAAAGGGCAGTGAGTATAAGGATATGAAAGATTAAGGGTACATTTAGTCTATAGACTCTTAATCATCTTACTGCATAGGTTGTAAAATGCTATTGTATAGGAACAATCTGTGGAGGAAAAAAGTGAACTTACTGCCTTGAAGTGAATTTGCTTTTTGTTGTTTTCTTTTTGAATATATGGCACAAATAACTGAGTGAAACAGGCATATATCAGTGCTAATCAAATAATTTCCTTTACTTGATAGATCATTGTGGTCATTTATAGTTGCAAACCCCCACAATTGCTTCTATCAAACTGCCAATTATATTTATTCCATCCCTTGCTCTGGTAAAGGTCTAACCTGATGTTATATATTCAGCTCTTTCTACCTTATGAGTACCATAGAACCTTCCAGTAATATTTACTCATATTTGCTGGACAATTTTATAGGTACTGGTACCTTTTTGATGAAAGCATGTTAGTAATTTCATAACCAATCTCACTTGTATATAACCCTCAAGAATTTTAATTTATGCTAAGTTTTACAAAAGCTTTGTATAAGTAAAGCTTTGGTAAGTTTCCAGCATGTTGATTTACATAATACAGGAATAGTAAATTTATGGAAATACCCCCAGAAGTTTCAGTACTATTTCTTTTGAAGTTAAAATCAGCGATAATTTTAGCTTGTTTAGTGAAATGGCTACTTCTTATGACACATTATTATTTAACTACAAGGTATAGGCTTTAGAAAGAGTATATAGGGATTTAGTCCCTTTCATTCACTGATCATAAAACAAAAATAAAAACAATAAATGTTAACGCTGGTGGTCCAGTGGTAAGAAGCTGCACTATAATCCGAAGGCATGGGCTTAGAACACACCAGCTGTTCTGTGGGAGAAGAACGGCACTCTCCTCCTTTGTGTGAACTACTTCTGGAAGCCTGCTGGAGGGTCAGCCCTGGGTGATTCTGAATCAACATACTGGTAAACTAGATGAAAGAGTACTTCACCAAACTAAGTTTGTCATTTATCTTTGGAGATGTTAACACTATCAAACTGAAGATATAAACAAACAATGTAATCCTTTCTAAAGGGTAATTAATGTTCTTGAGAAACATACATAGTCCAGAAGAAATAAAAAGTAAATAAAATATAATGAATAAGAAAAGATGTTTGTTGAAGCAATGAACCTACTCTGTTATTTTTCTCAGATGCTAATGGATCTGTCATCCAAGCACCAAACCGTGTTCCAGATGTCTTGACTGTAATTGGGCCAGTGATTTTCATCAATTTGCCGCATGCTGAAATCAGAGAAGCAGAATCATATCAGGTGAACATGACCAATGATTCAACATGTATATTCATACCAAGAGCAAAGAAAGTTCAGGGGATTAAGTTCACACATAAACGATCACTCTGAATTAGGTGCTCAGGATTTAACAAATGTTTGAGTCATATTATCAATACTCACAATCTAAATGTGATATTTTAAAATAGGAAATAACTTGTACAATCCAGAGAGAAACAGATTAGTCATTATTAATATACCAATTCAGCAGGTGCTGCCTCTAAGTTCAGAAGTCAGAAAAAAAAATATATTGTTCATGAGTGTTCACCTACCTGATCACTTCCCTTTCCCTACATGTTAAAAAAATATACATACTTGTACACCAATGTTCATAGCAGCATTATTCACCATTGCAAGAATTTGGAACCAGCCCAGATGTCCAACCACAAATGGATGCTTTGAGAAGTTGTGGTACATTCATACAATGGAATACTGTGCAGCACGCAGGATAATCATTTTGTAAATCACTACCTAACTTGGGAGGGACTGGACAGCATTATGCTGAGTGAACCATCTCTGTCCCACAAGGACAAATACTGTATAAAACCATTATTGTAGAATGAGTATAAGGATCCAAGGTGGGGGGTGGGAGGTGGAAATAGAGAGGTGAGGATGGGAGGAGGTAGGGTGTTAATCATAGGGTTGCACAATTTGATGGGTGGGTGAGGTAAAGGAAATTGGAAGTATATTTTGTAAAAAACAATGTATTCAAAGTTTGTAAATAAATCAGAGTAAGATTAAAAAACCTAACACACACACACACACACACACACGCTTTGTGACTATGTATATCTTATGCAAGCCAAGAAGAATTTTACAAACTGCTTATAAATTTTCATTTACTAGTGAGTAGCACTTTAAGGAATTTAACAAAACAATGATTTATGTTTTACTTGAAAGAAAAGTAAAGCGTTGAAAGGCAAAACACCTTGTGCACAAGCAGATTTTGATACAGCAGATAATTACCATACAAGGAAGGGGGGGAAGAGACTTCGGTTCCTGCAGGCACATGTGGGGAAAGACTTAGTGTATGAGGAGAAGCAGTAAACTATAAAAACCTAATCACATTCTTAAAAAAATGGAAATTAATACTGTTACCATCCTGTGAAGCAGATCACAGGAAAGTTCAGTTCTCCATAAATGATAAAGTCTAAACCAAATAGGCATTAATATATTTTTGTGAGATTTTGAAAAAACAATATTTGAATGTAATTTACCAAACATATTATAAAGGCAATGTGAAAGGCAATTAATTTGATTGCATTTAGTTGTTGGCCTTTGGTCTAAAGAAAGCAATATACTTTCCTTACCATTTATATTTCTCTTATTTTTGCATTTGTTGTACTGTTTCCCTTTTCTCTAAATTCCCTTTGCTTGTCTCCAGAAATGATAAATTTCCAGTCAGTTCTTCCTGACTGTTTAGAAGGAAAAGTTGTGATGCAATCCCAAGGCAAACAGTTCAAATCCACCAGCTGCGCTGTGAAATGATAGGCCATCTCCTTCATGCAATTTACTGCCTCTGAAAACCCTCTATAGGGTCAGTTATGAGTTGATTCCAACTCTATGGTGTACTACAACAACAACAAAACAAATCAAGGAATAGAACTAACTTTATTCCATTATTTTTGACAGTTATTTTTATTACATATTGGTTTGCATAAAAATTCATATACATTGTGTTTCATTTATATATTTTGTGTCTCATATAATCATTCTCATACATTTTACTTGATAAATAAACTACTATTGTTCCAAACTAACCATTACCCCAACTTTTCAAGTTCCCACTGGAACTTCTTGCTATTTTTATTTTTAAATCTTATGGTAATTTGGGTATAAGCTGAGATAAAATTGGTTATACATTAATCAATTCATAGATGTTTTGCTGTGACATTGATCGCAATCCCCTCAATTTAAGAACAGCCCTCCACATTCTCCTTGCATTTCCCATTTCCATGCATCTTACCTTATTCTTCTCCTGCCTTCTGAGCTCTGTGCTCTTTTGATCTCATGCAGTTGGTTCAATAAGTGTTTCAGTGCTATTTTTAACTTTATGTTGATGTAGTATTAGGTATCATTAGTTGTGATTCATAGTAATCCTATAAACAACAGGTAGAACATTCTCCTATCTTGTGCCATCTTCACATTCTCTGACATGTTGTAAGGACTGACGCCTCCTTACAACATGCTCAATGAGTGTGAAACAGTTTTGAAATCTTTGTCTCCAAGAAGCACCCTGGTTGAACTTCCTCAAAAACAGGTTGGTTTGTCTTTTGAGTCTATGTTATACTTAATACTCTACACCAAAAGAACATTTCATGGGTGTTACTTCTTCTTTTACATTTTTTATTCCTATTGCAAATTTCATGAAGTAATTTCATGAACATGAAGAAATGGAAAATATCATGGCTTGGATAGTGTGCACCTTAGTCTTTACATTTATATCCTTACTCATCAGTACTTTATAAAAGTCCTTGACGTTAGATTTTCCCAATGCAAACAACTTTTGCTTTCTTGACCACTGCTGCTATGGGTATGGATTGTGCATTCAACTAAAGTTAAATCATTAGCATCTTTCCTCCTACATCCTGATACCTATGAGGATTTTTGCTTTCTTGATGTTTTATGTTAATGTGTAACCCTTATTGAATGCTGTATTCTTTGATCTTTTACAAGAAATGCTTCAAGCCTTATTGACTTTCTGCAAGAACGGTGGTGGCATCTGGATAATGCAGAATGTTGATGAGTCTTCCAATCCTGAAGACACATTTTTGTCCAACTTCCGCAATTATTTCCTCAGCATATAGATGTAACAGGTATGAAGAAATGATATAACCTTGATACACATCTTTTCTGAATCTAAATCATCCAGTATTGCCTTTGTTCTTTTTAAATGACCAATTCTTATTCTATATACAGGTTTCTCATTAGCACAACTAAGTACTCTGGAATTTCCCTTCTCATCCTCTTTAATAGGTCTTCCTTGTATGTGTCTGGTTATTGTCCTATCAGTAGCATTTTACTTCAGGTTACAACTCGAAACAATCTAATTGATGAGGAATGCAACACTATTCCTTTTTGATTTGTTCTTCTCAGTGTAGAAGATCATAGAATTATATTATTCAAAATACTCTATATCAGTCCCTCTCATCTCACAAATGCTAAGATAGCAATCTCCTTACACTGCATTTCATTTTGGGAACTTTTCCTTTTCCTACATTCATACTTTATACATTCTACATTAAAATTATTAAAGGAATATTTACCACAGCTTATCCTCATTTTGATATTTGCCACACCAGCAATAAAAATCCTTCATCAGATGAAACCATTACTCTATCCACATCAATATATTAGACTCTCTTTGAAGGAAGACATAGAACTTTTAAAGGTTTGTCTATTATTTTGCTGAAAGTTGAGTTACAGATAAGAGTTCAGAGTCAGGCATGAAGGTTGCCTTCATGCACAAGTCTGAAGGATTCGACTAATTTCTATCACACTAATAAATCTAATCTTTTCTCATTACTGTTCAGGTTTTGAATTTTGTTCAATATTTTGCACATTCTTTCAAGGATCTCCTTTTGTGACCCCGTTTATGGTAATCAGACAGTAGTAGTCATGGTAGGCAGTAGCTAATTCTGGGTTCAGAATCATGGAAACAGAAGTTTGTGTGGTCTAGTAGTTTTTTGTATTCATCGTTTATATATACAAGTCTTTGATCTTCTTCATTCTTCTTAATAAGGAGATACCAATGGCCTTTTAGTTGGCCCTTCATGTAGAACACTGTCTTTGTGTCCTTTGTTATGCCCCTTGGCATAATGTTCCTGGAGAAAACAAACCTGAGCCACTAGATACATTAATAACCCATTCCTGCAAGTAGTTTGGTTATTGTTAAGAGATTGTCATAGCTTTGACTTTGTATGTTATACTTTGTTAATTGATACATTTTTTAGCACATATAAATGTATAGGAGCACTGGTGGCTTAGTGTTAAGAATCTGTGCTGCAATCCCGAATGCATCCAGTTCAAATCCACCAGCTGCTGCTTGGTAAAATGATGGGCAATCTCCTCTCAAGAAATTAAGTGCCTCTGAAAACCTGCTGGAGGGTAAGGTATGGGCCAGTTCTGACTCAGTGGTACTCAACAACAAAATCATAAATGTATGTATAAAAATAGCCTCCATCAAACCTATATTATATATTTATGAATGCAGTTCTATTTGCTTTCTCATTCCTGTTCAACTTGGCTGTCTATAGATCCACTCGCAGATTACTACAAGTTTTTTTTAACTGCATTTTCTTTTATTTTTGTTGTTAATTATAGTAGTATTTACTTTTACTGCCTTTAAATCTTGTTTTCCTCTTAGTGTCTTCCTTTGGTTTCATGATTTTCACTGATCTCCTTATTATACACTACCTTGCACTTGTTTCAATTAATCTGTGTCTACCTTCATCCTCTTTTAACACCCCCATCACTACCTTAGATAACTTTCAAAAATGTTTCTTTCTATAAGTAAACATATTCTGGATTTTCATAACACTGGGCTCTTACCATATTCATCTTTTAGTGATAGACTAATTTCATTTCTTAGACTGTGACATAGTTAATTTTACACGAAGCTTACCTTGGCTGTTTTATTCAAATAAATTCCTCAAAGGAGTATTTCATAACTGGCAGAAAATGAAAATATATAAATATGACTTCTACAACTACAAATTTAGTAACCTGGCACTAGATGAAACCTGAATTGAATTTATTTTTGTTCTTTATAAAAGAAACTAGATATGATGGCAACCTTATATAGTGAATTACTTATTATTCCCTCAAAAGTCATATATCAGGCAAATAACTTCAGAAGACTTTATAGCATTATTTATTATGTCTAGAAAGACCTTAGATTAAACCTATTTAGCTATATCAGCTCCATTTAGTAAGAAGACATGGACAATATATGAGTAAAGAAGTATCCATAGAACTAGAATAAAGCTAGTCTTTTTTTAAATGGATCTAGTTGAGTATTTCTCTGAGTAAATGAAAGCAATATAATCTTTAATGGTACAGTGCATAAATATTTTCTAAAGCCACAGATGAAAATAATCTTATAAGGAGTGTGTTTTATTATTGATAAAGCATTTAAATAAATGAAAACATAAATAAAAATGAATAAGAAAGTACCATAAAAAATCAAAATCCCTCAGATATCAAAGTGTTCAATAAGCACAGTGTGTGATTTTCCAACCACCCCAACTATAAAAAACAAATCCTCCTATGAAACAAAAATAAATAGCGAAACTAGGTGAAATTCTATAATCTTGACTTAAGGCAGTGCACTGACACATGCTTTTATTTGCATTATTGATCAATATTATAGGGAGCGTTGGTGGCCTAGTGGGTAAGGTTTTTTGCTGGCAACCCAAAGACAGGCAGCACAAATCTATCTGATGCACCTCAGGAGAAAGATGGGCAGTCTCCTTTTATGTTATTTAAAGCTTCTGAAAAACCTCCAAGAGGGTCAGCTATGGGTCATTTCTATCACCACAGCAATAACACTGGCATTGAATTAAATTTATAGTCAAGAAGAGGGGGAAAGAAAGAGATCTTGACAGGAGAAGCGGGACAGCCAAGGGACCTTGGAACCCTTTGCCCACTCCCCAGGTAACCGAAGACCGTGCGGGATGCATTCTCAGGTCGCGTAGAGGGGTAAAGAAAGAGATCTGAATAAAATATAAAGATAGTAAAATACAAAACAAAGAAACAATAAAAGAAAATTAGCAGAAAATAGTTCAACACACTTCTGAAAGACAGAAGTAAGTAAAGTGATAAATGAAAGAGGTGAGACTCATTAAAATGCAGCCCTGCCTATGGAGAGGAAGGGAGAGCTAAGAAAGGAGCAGCGCTACTTTGAAGACGCCGATATGCAATCCTACAGGGTATAAGGAGTGAGATGATATAGAGATTCTATTGAACAAATGTCTTAGGAACATTTGATTCCATGTTAATTCCAAAATACAGGATGTTCGACGTTAGGTTAAAAAAAAAAGCAATACAACTTTGCTTATCGCCTGAAAAGCTTGCCTTTATTCTTATTACTTACTGTCTGAATGATTCCAGCTCATGGTAGCAATAAATATAAGCACTGAGACTCAAAAACAAACACTTCTTCATTCTGTACTCTCTCATAGCCCACTCAGCATGCAATGAAACAGTAAACCTTACCCCATATAGAGTTTCAAGCACATTTTTATTGTTCAAATCTTTAGACGTGAGTAGAATTATCAGATATTTTTAGAAAGCTTACAATGAGGATTACTGGAATAAAACTGTAGGGGGAAAAAAGAAATTGTTTGAAGAACAAAAATTACCCTGATCTTTTCAGAGGAATTTGAGACAGAAATTGAGAACAAGTGAAGGGCACCAAGAACAGAAAACAATAAATAAAAAAAGAAGCTTTGGGAAATTAAAAATTTGACTAAATTATTTTTTAAGAAATTGGTGTACTACAATATTAAATAATTATAAAATATGTTAGCACATAGAATCAATCTAGAAGTGCAACATCTAGATACACAGAAAGTTGTTGTTGTTTTACATAGTGTTTTATCAGAACTGACACACAGCTGACCTTCCAAGAGATTTTCAGAAGCTATAAATCATATGAAAGAAGATCACCCATCTTTTCCCATAGAGCAGCTAATGTATTTGAATGCATGCCTTTTGGTTGGCAGTAACACTCTTTATCTACTAAGCCTCTAAAATGTTCTTTCTAGAAAAAGAGGAGACAAAAAGCAAAACAAAGCAAAACAAACCTAAAACCCAAAACAAAAATGGAGAAAATTTATCAAAGAAATCACAGAAAAAAAATCTCCAGGGTTAAAGAACCTAATTATATGAAAAGGAAAAGGACTCATGATAAGTGCCAAAAAAAAAAAATTCCAGAATTTTAGAAGATTGAAAATAGAGTGATCCTCAAACTTTTCAAAGAGTGTGAACTAATCATAAAGGCCCAAGAATAAGTCTGATGCTGGGTATCTAAAAAGTTTGAAGAAGATAAAGTTTTGGTTTTGTTGGTTTGTTGTTGTTGTTTTTTACTTTCAAACTCTCCCAAAATTTATCAACAAATCATTCTTTATTAAAGAAGTTACTTAAAGATATATTGAAACAAGTAAGAAAATAAGGCAGTGAATTTCTATGGTAGAATTCCACCTGTGCAGTAAACCTTGAAAACAATTAGTCCAGCAAGATATCTCATAGGTATGATGACTAGGCAGCCTGAGGCCTTCTAGGGAAACTGCACTGTAGGGCGAATGGAAATTTTAAAATTTATAAAAGAGGACATTTATTTGCTTTCCAATGACACAGATTTTGTGATGTTGAAGAAGAGAAAGAAAGATGTCTCATTCCACTATCTAACTCTCAAGGAATCTGAGATGGTGATAATCATGTTAAGCATTCGGGTTTGTCTAATAACATCATCTTGTAAAATTATAGAACACTTAACATCTTATCTGTCATGTGGTTATATAAAAGACACAAGGATACTGACCTTAATATATGGAAGAATAGGTGACGTTCACAGCGTTAGAAAAACAAGAGAAAAGAGAAAGATCCTCGAGGAGGTGGACTGATGCAGCGAGTGCACTGGTGTCCTCCGCGGCAGTTACCGTGAGGACAATGCACGGCTGAGCAGTTTTGTTCTGATTCATGGATAAGAATCAGAAACAACTCTACAGAACCTAACAGCAATCGAAAAATGCACACTGGTGAGGAATTTAAAATGAGATGAGAAGGACAGAAATATAGGTAACTATCTTTATAGAGAAAAAGTTGATGTTTAGGAGTTTTGCCTAGACAGGGTGAAAAACATAATGATTTGAAGTATAAGGTCTGAAGTTAGAAAATTGTTAAGTGTGGAGGTGGGACTCATCATAAAGCATTTTAGGAATAAAAAACAAGAAAAGTGGAGGTAGTGAAATTATCTAAATCCCCACCCTGCAGTGTCCATAAATGATGTCTACAACTGATAAAGCAAAGCAAAAGGAAATAAGTATATCATTAGAGACATGAAGTTAATCATATGAAATACCAAACTATTAAATGTTATTTGTTCTGCAAAACATAGCTAGAAGGGGAAAGGATTATTATTTTTTTGTTCTAAACCCTTTTGTTTTCTAGTTAAATTTTCTAGGTATAGGAATACACTAATTAGACTTAGGCCAATTTAAAATAGCTGAAGAAAATAATATTAGGTGTCAAAGACAACTGTATATGAATTTTATAAACTTTGTATATAAACAAGTAAAGAATAAAAAAATAAAACTACGCATGTATATCAACAATTACAAAATGATCTCCAAGTCTTTCTGCGTGGTTCCTCCTCACAGTTATAATAGGTAGAATTGGAAGATGCAAATACTGGAGAACTGCAGAAATGAACAGAGTGAATATATTGCACTATAATTTGGTTTTAGTTCTTTAAAATCTAGATTGGAATTGTTGTTGTTGTTGTCATGTGCTGTCGAGTAGTTTGCGACTCATAGCGACCCTATGTACAACAGCCCTAAACCCTGCTCTATCCTGTGCCAATCGCACTGTCTCTGACACACCCATCCCGATTACCCCAGTCACTGAATCAATCCACCTCATAGAGGGTCTTCCCCTCCTGTGCTGTCCCTCTACTCTACCCAGCATGATGTCCCTCTCTAAAGACCTATCTCTCCTTACAACATGTCCAAAGTATGTCAGACGAAGCCCCAGAATACTTGCCTCCAAGGAGCAGCCTGGTTTAACCCTCTCTAGGATGAATCTATTTGTTTTCTTGGCAGTCCATGGTACATTCAATACTCTTCTCCAGCACCACAGCTCAAAGGCGTCAATTCTCCTTCTATCCTCCCTAGTCATTGTCCAACTCTCTGATGCATAACAAGTGATTGCAAAAACCATGGCCTGTATCAGACACACCTTAGTCCCCAGAGAGACACCACTACTCTACTTTAGTAAATTGGAATTATGTTCTTAAAATTTCCAGCTATATATTACAATTGACATGCCAAATCACACTCTGTAATTCATTTGATCTTAAAAAAAGCAACAACATAGAATTCCTCAATGAATTATACCATTTACCAGTTAAATGATACCAATGTCAAGGAATTTCCTAAAACTCTTAGGTGAATGCAATGCATAGATATGATTGAGAATCTTGTACATTTTTCTTCAAAGTAGTGATTATGACTTTTGGAAAATACGGTACATTGATGATGTATTAATCACAGTAGGAAAATTATTCTATAATTTTTTGAAAAGCAATACATAGAATGAGAGAAGTCAATTGTGTCAAGTTGTGGATACAAGTCAACATAATGTGCCAAGCAAGAAAGAGAGATACAATGGAATTTCCTGCCCCGTAAAACTTTATGCCCAGAGAAAATGATCAAATGGAAATGTAATAATTAGGCAATAATGAGAGAAGTTAAAGCTTCGTTAACGATATTGGTAAAAAATTAGGCAAGGATGACACGCAAAATCGTGAAGCGTTCCATATTTAAAAAAAAATAATAGGCCCTATACAAATGACACAACCTTGCTTGCCAAACCTGAAGAGGACCTGAAGTATTTGCTGTAGAAGGTCAAGGATTACAGTCTTCTACATGGAGTGAAGCCCAATATCAAGACAAAGATTCTCACCATGGGTAACTGGGAGCACCATGATAGATGGAAAAGAGATTGAGGTTGTTAACAATTACAGATTGCTCAGCTCCACAATCAACACTCTTGGCACCAGCAGGTAGGGAATCGAAGACTAATTGCACGGGGAAAACCTGGTTAGGGATCTCTCCAGAGTATTGAGAAGCAAAGATGTCAGGCTAGAGACTAAAATGTGCCTAATTCAGGCCCTGGTCTTCACAATTACTTGCTTTGCATCAGAGAACTAGACAATTATTAAGGATGTCAGAAGAATAATTGATGCCTGTAAGTTGTAGTGCTAGAGCACAGTATTGAACATACAATGGACTTCCAACAGAACAAACAGGTCTGTATTGGAGAGGATGAAACCAAGTTTTTCCTTGGAGGCTAGGATTTTGAGGCTCATCTCATATACTTTGGACACTTGGCCAGGAGGGACCAGTCTTCATGCTCATAAAGGTGGAGGAACAGTGCAGGAGAAGAAGACCTCAGAAAAGATGGTTTGACACAGTAACTAGGGTAATGAGGGTAGGTCTGTCAGAGTCAGAGAGACTGGCTCAGGTTAAGGCAGGCTTCACAGCTTCACAGTTGTACAAAAGGTGACCATTAGTCCCAAATGACTCGGTGACACATGACAACAACATGAGAAATGCAAATCATTGCTATATGAAGAGTGAACAAAACAATTGCATAATTGCATAATTTGACTTAACAAGTTAGTTGGCATGACTATACAATTAAGCCTCACTGTAATCTTATTGATCAGTTTTATAAGCAAAATCGCTCCCTTTGCAATGTGAAGTCTCTATTGTCTTAGGAAAAGGTTCTGATGTCATAGTCCTAGACAATCGAGCTGCTAATCTAAAGGTAGTGCCTTTCTGGCGGTTCAATTTCCCTAAGAGCTCTATGCAAAACGATGGACAACCTTCTCCCATACAGTTTCAGTCCCCCAAAATCCTCTGGTGAGTTAGTCAAATTATTTTTACTTGATGCAATGACAGACTGACTTCCTTAGCATGAAGGCAAAATTTGCCGCTATAAGAAGGCACAAAACACAGCATTTTCCTTAGATGTATGCACATTTATGATTTCCATAGGTTTTCTAAATTTTAATGGTGTGGATTCAGTGTATACAGACATGGGATATTGTGCTAATTACATTTTACATGCCAGAATTATCCTGGGTGATAGGGATTTTAGCAAACAGTAGACAATTTCCTATGCTTATTCTCAAATGGTATTGCTTACACTTATTTTTTTTTCTTTCATTTATTTTTACTTCTGCTTTTTTCTTCCTAAATCATCTGGCAAGAAGTTAAGTGAAGAAGTTATTTCAGTTTATCTATATTGAGATGAAAGATGTAGCACTGAGTTACTGCTCTATTAGGAATATTTTTGTGGGGGTAAAGATATAGAACTTAAGTCCTGAATCCTGTAGCACATAAGAGCATTTCCTCCACAAAGAAAGCCTTTGCAGCGAACGCCAAGTAAATCTTGTTTTAAGCCACATTTAACTCTAGTCTTCTAAACAAACATACTTATAAAGTGTCAAGCATAGAAAAAAAATAAAATAGTTAATCCCTCCTTTTTTTTGTTTTCTGTGTATAACTGGAAGCAGGAGTGGCATCCACTTCCTAAACAACGTCTGGAAACTCTGTAAACTTTGGTAAATGATGATAGTTATAGAAAGGCATCTGTTATGAGTCATACTTGACACGATGGCAATCAACAACAACAACAACATGTAAAATTAAGGTGAGGGGCTAGAAATAACATGTTTAAATCATATTTATATTTCTTACTAGAACTCACTGACTCAGTCTGTCACAGACAATGAGATTGGCTCAAGATAGGACTGATTTAGAGTTGAGGTATATAGCGTCGCTATGAGTCACAGGCAACTCAGTGGCACATAACGGCAACAACAACAAAATGTATAGAAAAATGTCCTCTCTCCATCTTTTTCTTCTATATCTGTGTCCCATGCACTATCTCCCATGTGACCAGTGACTCATTATGTGAAATACTGAGTTTTATATTTCTGTAATTACTGAGTTTGACTCCATTCTATCACAATTTTTATTGTGGTATGCCACCTTTTGACTAAACCAGTTTTTGTCAATGTCACACAAAATCAAGCTAATAAGAATGCTTAAAGTGAAGAGTTAATGTCCAACAGTATTAACGATTAACAAAGAACATCTGCATCTTAAATGAGTTCTTCAATATCCTAACTCAAATAGTGCATGAAAATTGTGGGTTCTATTGTAATAACCTTGCTTCTAACTCAAAATGGATCTATACTAATTATGTATGGAAACACTATTTACCTTTCATAGTGTTATAAACAAAGTGCTGTGTACATAGTTCTTCCAGGCTTATTGCCAAATTTGGTTTGATGAGAGTAACTAATTCGTACTCTAGTCATTTCTACCTTGGTGTGTGATTCTTGAGGTCCTTTAAAGCAAGACTTTTTTTTAAAGCAAGACTTTTAATGTAACCTTTTAGTATGGCTATTTCATTTCCTTACTCTTTTAGTTATTAACCCAACTAAGATTTATCACGCATCATCCACTGTTCTAGGAAGTAGAGTTACAGGGACAAAGACATGAAATTATGTCTATGCTGGAGAAACTTATGCTCTGGCAGGAAGAGCAAATCAATAAAAAAAAAAAAACCAATCAAGCTAAGAAATATCATGAATTCTTGGAGAAAGATATCATCATGCCTGGGATAATAAATGGAGGATCAGTGTAAGGGGACAAAAAAAACCCAACAAACTTGCAACAAGATAAATTGACATAATGATTATAGCCATGGGTTCAAGTATGTCAAAGACGGTAAGAGTGGCACAGGATAGGCAGAATTCAGATCCAATGTTCACAAACTCACTATGAACCATAATTTACTCAGAGACACATAACAACAACAATATTTAAACAGTACAATTAGATAGAGTCTGGGGTGCTACCTTAGATTTATTGGGTAGGAAAGATTCCACGGAGATAATGATGATTAGTTACATGTGATTTACATAATTAAAGGGAAGGACAATGGATGAGAGCCAGTGGAAGAAAGCTTCTTGAAATGGTTCAAGACGTGTTTCCGCAGTTTGATTTCTTGAATGTGTTATCCTGATTCTACTGTCTGGAGATTTGAGCAATTTTTTTAACCTCTGGGTGTGTCTTGAGTAACACTGGTCATATTATCTATCTTGTTAGAAAGATTAAATTTAAACACTTAGATACATGCTAAGTGTTTAGATTGGTGTTTGGTACACTATTAAGTACTTGGTAAATGTTTGTTATTATTAATGTTTTTGCAAAGACCTTAAATCTGGATATTCCATGCTTCTAACTTTTTACCTTACAGAATAGGATATGTAAGCTAAGAGAAACATAAATAAAGAGAAAGCAAGCCAAGGTGGTAGAACACATTGGAAAATGTATGAGAACATTGGAGAGATGGTCAGGACAGGTAATAAAACTTCATTACACAGAGAGAAAACAGAGAACAGTGTTCAATAAGGGAAGTTACACTCTTGGTTTACGTGAGAGAAGAAGTGAATGGTGTTGAATATGAAGAGTAAAAGATGAATTTTTGGTACATTTTCAAGATAAGTTTGATAGAATTGGACTGTGATGTACATGTAATTATGGAAAGGAAAAGGAAGATATAAAAAAAATCAAACAAATCCTCAAATACAAACAAATCCAAAAAGATAGATTTTCAGTTTATTCAGGTGGACATACTTGAGGTGTCATTTATTCAGTCAAGCTTTGGTGGCACAGTCTAGAGCAAGTTGTGCTGCTGATATAAATACCGTGATTCCCTAGAGGCTCAAATCCACTAATGACTTTGAGGAAAAAATACGGGCAATATCCTCCAATGCAATACAGCTTCTAGAAAACTTGCTAGAGAGACAGATAGAAGCCCATCTGACTCAACAGAAATGAATTGAAATTTTTGAGACTTTCATCCAGTGAAATGGCTTTGGAAGATATGTATTTGAGGGAAAATAAAAATTCAATATTAATTATTTTAAGTTGTCCACATACATTTCAGTGGTGATATAAACAAGATAACATACAAGTCTAGGGTAAAAGACACGTCTTTGAGATAAACTTTTGACAGCATTCATCACACTGGCTGGTGAGAATGAAAGTTAAGAACCAGACATAGCTTTGGAAAAAAAATAAATACAAAGAAAAGGAAGACATTTAGAACAGAGCTCTTGTGAGAAACAAGAATATTTAGTAGGATTCCACAAAGGAAAGCAAGAAGAAGCTTAAAGTGGATTAGTACTAAAAAATCCAAAAGAAGAAAACTATTTTAAGAAGGATGAGATAATGATCTATGGAGAAGACAACTGAGATGCCTAAGTAATTTGCTGTTGTTGAGTTAGTTCTGACTTATAACGGCTCACCAGTGGCGTGATGAGGTGGTACTCACAGCAAGAAACTGCCCATTTTCCTCCCACAGAGCCTCTAGTGTGTTTGAACCCCAGAAGATGCACAGCCTTTGGGTTAGCAACACAACTCCCAACATACTCTGCTGCCAGGGCTCCCTTCTCAAATGCCTAGGAAACTCAAATCAAAGGAATAAGTCTTTGGCAATCATGTGGACGGACGGACACACACACACATTTTTAAATGATTGTATGGTGGACGATTTATCAACAACCTGCGCTATGCGGATGACACAACCCTGCTTGCTGAAACTGA
>NW_006399770.1:16774879-16779196 GCF_000299155.1 Elephantulus edwardii
CCAAAATCTCTGTAAATGTTCACTAAAACTAATAAAATTTAATAATAATTAAAAAAAAGAAAAGGTATGGTGATAGGATACACTCTGGCATATACCTTTCCTGATTTTGAACCAGGCAATTTAGGGAGAGGAAGATTGAACTATCTTTGGAAATTATTAATTTCAAGATGTCCTCAATAGATTTTCAGATATAATTCTTGTAAATTTATCCTATTAATTACTAAATTAACCCTGACTGTACTCACCTGATGTAAAGAGTCTAATTTTTCTGTTAATTCATGCTTTCACTGAGATTCTCTCATGCTTTGCTTAAGTGCTGGGGCTAGCACAGCATGAAGTATGTGTAATAAAATACTATGGTACTGTAGTCTCTTGGAAGCAGCAGTGTCATCCTTTTCCTAAATAACATGCTTCAAGAGACTCTATGATCTTTGATAAATATTGATAGTTGTAGAGGGGCTTCAGGCCTTTTGTCCATTGGTTCACTATGAGTTGTGCTCGACTCATAAGCAATCAACAACAACAAAAACTGTAGTGTTATTTAAGATGGTGTTGTATTTATTCAATTTATTAAACGATGTATTTTATTGACTATGCAAAGGTACTTGACTTAGTGGATCATAATAAATTACGGATAACACTGAAAAGAATGAGAATTTAGCCGTGCTCATACAGAATTTATATCTAGACAAAGAAGCTAGGATTCAAAGGGAATAAGGGGTTGATAGATGGATTAAAAATCAGGAAAAGTGTGTTTTCAGCTTGTATCTTTTCTACAAACATTTTCAAGAGGTAGGATGATAAAGTTAATTGAGAAGTTGTACTGCATGATGAAGAATGTGGAATCAGGTTTGGAGAGAGTCATCAACAATACAGACAACATAATCTTGCTTGCACAAAGTGAAGAAGACTGGAAACAATTATTGAAGATCAAAGATTTTAGCCTTCATCAGAGATTACACATTAATATAAACAAAACCAAAGATTCATACTATAGGACCATCAGGCAACAAAATGATGCTGTTTTTGTTGTTATGTCCCATTGAGTTGCTTGCATCTAATAACGACCCAACGTACAACAGCTCTGAACCCTGCTCTGTCTTGAACCAATTTAATTGTTTCAGACACACCTACCTCCACTATCCCAGTCATTGAGTCAATCCATCTCACTCAAGTTCTTTTTCCCTTGTGCTGTCCCTCCACCCTTCCAAGCATGATGGCCTTCTCGAGGGATTGGTCTCTCCTGGCAACATACCCAAAGTATGTAAGACACAGCTTCAAAATCCTTGCCTCCAAGGAACAGTCTAGTTTCACCCTCTACAGGACAGACCTGTTAGTTCTCTTAGTGGTCCACAGTATTTTTCCTCAGTATCACAACTCAAAGGCATTGATTTTGTCTTCTATCATCCTTAGTCTCTAGACTGACATAATTATTTTTTCAGTACTGTGGAGCGGTTCTTGACAGCAGATGTTCCCAATGTGATTCATCTCTTGATTTCCTGGCTGCTGGTAGCAAAAGTGTTGATTGTGGAAAACTAGCAAGCTGAAGCTATTAATAGTCTCAATCTTTTCTCCATTTATCATGTTGCTGTCAATTGACCCAGTCGTATCTTTGTTTTATTGACATTGATCTTTAATCCATATAAGGCTGCTTCAGATTCTCCTCAGTCTCAGCCAGCAAGTTTGTATCATCTGCATAACATAGGCTGTTAATGAGTCTTCCTCCAATTCCTCCCCATAGAGCCCATCCTTCTGGACAATCTGTTCTGCATGATTGAAAAGGTATAGAGACAGGATGCCTCCCTGCTTTACATGTTTCCTGATCTTAAACCATGCAGTGTTTCCTTGCTCTATTCTGACTTATGCCACCTGATCCAAAGATACGTTTTGAATTAGCACAATAAAATGTTCTGGGATTCCTATTATTTTTAAGGTCAGCCACAATTTGTTGTGATCCACAGTCAAATGCCTTTGCATAGTCAAAGAAACACAAATACGCATTCCTCTAGTATCCTATGCTTTCAGCAAAGATTTCCCCTAACATTGGCTATTATGTCCCTACTACTGTGGCCGCTTCTAAATCAAGCCTGCACACTGGCAGTTCTCATTCTATGTACTGTTCTAGTAATTTTAAAATAATCTTCAACAGATCTTGCTTGCATGTTCTATAATGATATTGTTCGATAATTTCCTCACTCTGTTGGATCGTCTTTTTAATAGAATGGGAATGAACATGGATCTCTTTCACTCAGGTGGACTAGTAATGTCAAGCTGTCAATGATTAAATTGTACTCAGATCTACAATTAACACCCATGGATGCAAGAGTCAAAAGATCAAAAGATGTGTCACACTGGATCAAGGACTGTCTTCAAGGACATCTTAAAATGCTGAAGAAAATGCCAATTTAAAATACAGGCATGTCAGCCTAAAGACAAAGGTACACTTAACCCAAGCTATAGTAATAGAAATTGCTCCATATACATCTGAAGGTTGGACAATGAATGAGGAAAACTAAAGAAAAAGTGAAATCTTTTCATTATAATGTACTAATACACTATAGACTCAAAAAGGACAGACAAATCTGTCTTGAAAGAAGTGCAACCAGTGTACTTCTTGGAAGAAGGATAATGGAACTGCATCTAACATGTTGGCATACGTTATCAAGGGGTTCCAGTTTTTGGATAAATGCAATATGTTTGGAAAAGTAGAAGGTTAACAAAAGAAATGAAGGCCTTCAATGAGATGAACAGACACAGTAACCTACCAGAGTGGGTTTGCAAGTGGCAGAGATTGTGAGAATGGTGTAGGCTAGGGTGAGGATTTGCTATGTTGTATATGGCTGTGCATCATAGTTGCCTTGGTGGAGCATATGAACAACATTGAAGGAGGATAAATGGTAACAAAAATAAAAGTGAAGTTGAAAAAAATGTGTTTTTATTATCCTTTTCCACCAACATACTTTTTTATAAAATACACAAATAATGTATTGGACATACATTAACATGTTTCCTGAAAGTCAAATAAATGTTTTCATTTTGAAAATGGCATTTGCTCAAAACCCCTTTGTTGTTGTTGTTGGTACCATCAAGTCGGAACCAACCCAAAGCTGACCCTCAGGCAGGTTTCCCCAGGCAGTATATTGCATGGAAAGAGACTGTCCATCCTTCTCTTGTGGAGCAGCAAATCCTCTAGAGACATTAATGTTTCACCTATTGTGCTCAGGTTATGATGTGGAATAAGAGAACAGTTACAAGTCATAGTTGATTTGGTGACACCTAATGACAACATGTTTCAAGTGAATTGTAATATATCCTAATAACTTAACTGGAACCAGGCAGGGATTATCCGTTAATCTTAGAACATCTGTAAGTTAGTATTAAAAAAAAAGGAAGAAAAACAACAACAACAATTGTTACCCATTTAACTCTAACTCATGGCAACCTCCTGTGTGTCAGAGAGTAGAATCATGCTCCAATGTGTTTTCAATGGCTAATTTTTAAAAATTAGATCTGAGTGGACTTGAACTTCTAACCTTTCAGTTGGTAACTGTGATTTTATTGTATGTATTTCCCAGGAAGCCAGCCAGAATGGTAGGGTCTAAAGGAGTAACAACCATAGCAGCCACAGTGGAGAACCAGAGAGCTGAAATGAGATGGGACCTTCGGAGTGTCACATCATACAGCTAGAGGTAAGATTCTTTAGTCCAAATTTGTTGAAGGACTTGGGAGAGGAGAGCCAGTATTGGCAGGACTGAGAACTTTATAACACTGGCCTAAAGACGTAAGGCTCAAGGCTGACATACGTGCCTATGAGCACATTTCAGAAACTGTCCTGACTGTATTCTGCTCCTAACCTGGATTATAACCTTTTGACTTCCTCAAAATTGTTCTGTGTTGTCTGTGACCTATCATATTCAATTTGAATCAGTAAAGCATAAGATTGCTGTGGAGATGAATAGAAAGAGGTATAGGAGCCTAGGGGACATATCTGAACTCATTGGAATTGGTTGTGTGGTGTTGATGCTGTTGACAGAAGCAGTTCCCCATTGTGAAGTTGGTAAATGTCAAATATGGCCATTCCCATGGAGTCCTTGCTCTTTCTACAGCAAACAGTATTTTCTGTAAAATATCCTAAGTGTTAATGGTGGCTGTAGGATGTTGTTGTTGTTATGTGCCGTCGAGTCGTTTCCGACTCATAGCGACCCTATGCACAACAGCCCTAAACCCTGCTCTATCCTGTGTCAACCGCACCGCCTCTGGCACACCCATCCCGATTACCCCAGTCACTGAATCAATCCATCTCATAGAGGGTCTTCC
>NW_006399770.1:16779296-16784440 GCF_000299155.1 Elephantulus edwardii
AACAACAACAACAACAACAACATACCAAGGCAGTAGTTACAGACTTTTCTTTTGAGGAAGATACTGAGAAATAGGGATGAAGAAATATAAAGTTATGGGAATTTTTTCGGTGTGTGTACTGAAGGTATTGTTTAAGAAATGATTATTCATAAATAGGAATAATGTTGTAAAAAGGGAAATTGATGTGCAAAGAGACAACTGAAGAAATGAAGCTCATGAGCACATGTATTGATGTTTAATAAGCATTAGTAACCATGTTTCAAACAAATATTAACATATACCATGCAGGTTAGAATGCTGATCAGGAGTTAAGAAATATAGTATAGGATCTAAACCATGATGTTAGATTAATATATCATGTTGTTAGTGCTTTTAATTATTGGATGGTGTTTCCTCATTTATAAAATGGAAAGACATAATACTGGTTTTTAGTCATTCTAAATATAGAGAAATGAAATATAGGAAATAGTATTTATGTTTGTAAGAAGAAAAATGAAGAACAACAAAACACCATCATCATCTTGAAGTTTTGGAAGCAAAAACATAGACCTAAGCACTCTTAATGTTCATTTATTTCTAGTAGAATCGTCTTTTACATTGTATGTTTATTTCTAAGTGAAAATTTAACTTAGCAAATGGAATCAGTAAGATTAAAATGGCAGGGATTTATAAAATGTGGCTGCCCGTGTAGCTATAATTTGGTGAATTTTAGCACAAAGTACAAAAATTATCAGAATCTGATTCATTGCAGAAATTGCAAAAATAAAGTGAACTAAAGTAAACAACAAAAGTCATTTCTATTTCCCAGGTCGCCAAAACCTAGCGTTTGTTAGAATATATCCTTGTCTTTCTCACCTCATACTCACTATCTGTGAGAACAAAGGAAACCAGACAGAAAGGATAATTTCCCCAAATGCCTTGAAGATAAATGTTCCTGCAAAGGTAGATGTCAAAGAAGGAAGTTAAGAGTCTTGCTTCATTGATTTTCTCCTGCTTTGCTCTTCTGTCAGTAGTGAGATGTATGAAAACATTAGCATTTTATGGTACATTGTATGTATGTGCTCTGTATCTCAGAAAATATACTGAATAGGCAGTTGAGAAAAGTAATCGTTTTATTTCTCTGGTGACTTTTAGATGTTATGTCTTTTTATGATAGGTCATAGTCCATATTTATCAATCAGTACTTGAGGAAAAGAAATGATTAGAGATTCTGCAGGAGGATCAGTTGTTTGGATCAATGAAGCATAAAAACCATCTGTCTTTCCTTTTACTTATTTCTTTAGTGTAGAATTATACTTTGCAATATTCTAGACTAGCTAACACTCCTAGATTCAAATCCTAAGGCCATACCCATTTAAGTAAATTAAATGGAGTAGTGATTATGTTTATGGACAGACTGTTATTTCTTTTTACTAAAGGCCATTAGGAGATTCATGTCACAAGAAGCAGAAACTACTTGATCTTTTAAAAATCTGCCTATTGAAGCTATTTAAACGAAACTAGTTTCTTCTATATATTTGGTGGTAAAATCTATTTCTATTATTTAGACTTTCATTTGCATGGCCAGTCTAACCAATTCTTCTGCTGACGGGAAGGTGGGGTAGAGGTGGACATCACAGATTTGTATTGGATAGAATGATCGAGTGAGTTGTCCAGCAGGTTATCTGGTAACTAAATTTAAGATTAATATGCATGTGACTAAATATCTGCTGTTTTCTTAAGCTAATAATGATCTTTAAATTACTTTTCAAAATTGTTTCAAGTGTTGCTTTTTATTTTTGTAAGTCATTAATAAAAAGCTCTGATGGCCTAGTCACAAGAAGCTGTGCTGCAATCCCAAAGACATGAAGTTCGAGGCCAGCCGCTCTGTGGAAGAAGGATGGGCAATCTCCCATGTGATTAACTGCCTCTGAAAACCCGCCATGTGTTTCAGCTATGGGTCTGTTCTGACTCTATGGTACACAACAACAACATTATTGACCAAGAATTTACAGTTTCCCATTTCTTAGCTTCTAATTTGTCTTTATCAATCAAGCTTTATCAGTCAAGCTTCTCTCCTCTTTACAGACCTTCATACTCTGTCCTCAAACCTAAGCAACAGCTAGGAATTGGGACAGCGCTCTCATTTTGGTTATCCTGATAATCAATTGACCATCATGCCACCTGCAAAGTTGATTCTGATACATGGAACTTACATATATATTAAAGTAGAACTGTGCTCCACAGTGTTTTCAAGGGCTGCTTTTTCTGAAGTAGATTGCCAGGACTTTCTTCAAGCTACCCCTAAGGAAACTCAAGTCTTTAACCTTTCATCTAGTAGCTGGACGTATCAAAAGATTCATTTAGACTCCATGACAACTGTTCTTTCCAGAAATCACTGGTCATCTCTCCTTGCCCTTGAAGTGTCTCTACTAGCCTTTACATACTCCTCTATACCCTATAAATATCTTTCTCTGTTTGATTTTGAGTGTCTGAGATTATAACATTCTTTGTAAAATGTCTTTCCTCAAATAAAATGTCTCTTTACCTAAGTCTTGATATTTTCATTTTTATGTTACAGACATATTTTCAAGAAGTTCATTAAACATTCAAAGATAATGGAGGTGAATTGTGTTGTGAAATAGAAAACAATCTAACAAATTATGCAGGTCTCTAAAAGTTTATGTTTGTATCTTTAAGATGTTGTTGCTGTGTACCACAGAGTGACCGACCCATAGCTGACCCTCTGGCGGGTTTTCAGAGACAGTTAATTGCATGGGAGGAGATTGCTTATCCTTCTCCCTCAGAGCAGCTGGTGGCCTTGAACTGAGATCTTCCAGGATTGCAGCTTCTTGCCACTAGGCCACAAGAGCTAAGTCTTTATGAGCTTGTATTTTAATTGTAATCTAGGAAAGTATAGGATATAAAAAAGAAAGATCACTTAATTTATGATAAAACTATATTAATTATCAGAAGTGTGCTGCTTAAATAACCAGACTTCCAGGATTCCAGTGAAATGAATCATCAACAAGTACATTGTTGTTATACACTGTACAGTCAGAACCTACTCATAGCTGACCCGTCACTGGGTTTTCAGAAGCAATAAATTCTAGGACAGGGGACCGCCCATCTTTCTCTAGCACAGCAGGTGGATGATTCAAACCACATGCCTTTCAGTTGGTAACACAACTCCTTCCTACACCACCACCAGAGCTCCCTCATCAATGATACTAGGAAAAGTGCCATTTCATGTCATTGTTGTTAAATGTCATTGAGTCACTTGCGACTCATACGACCGTATGTACAATAGCTCTGAACCCTGCTTTATATTGAGCCAACTTCATTCTGTCGCATCTACCCCTCCTTACCCTAGTCACTGAATCAATCTCTCTAATCCACGGTCTCCCTCTCCTGTGCTGTTCCTCCACTCTTTCAAGCATGATGTCCCTCTCTAAGGACTGGTCCCTCCTTGCAACATGCCCCAAGTATGTCAGATGGAGCTTGAAAATCCTTGTGTCTAAGAAGCAGCCTAGTTTTACCTTTTCCAGGATAAACCTGTTTGTTCTCCTAGCAGTCCATGCATGGTATATCCAATAACTCTTCCAGCACCACAACTCAAAGGCACTGATTCTTCTTCTGTCATCCTTAAATATTGCCCAGCTCTCTGATGCACAACAAGTAAATGTGAAGATCATCACCTGGATCAATCAGACCTTAGTTTCCAGGGTGACAGCATTGTTGTTCAGTACACTGGAGAATTCCCTTGCAGCAGATTTCCCCAACGCAATTAATCTTTTGATTTCCTGGATGCTGGTACCAAGAGTGTTGATTGCAGAGCCAAGCAAGCTGAAATTGTTAATAATCAATAATCTTACCCTCTTCACTATCTATCACCATGTGAATTGGCCCAGTGGTGATTATCTTTGTTTTCTTTTTTTTTTAAATTTTGTTATTTTTTATTTTGTGTCTTTTTACATTGTCAAAATATTGACAGTTGTTTCAATTTGTTGGATTCAAGGAGAAAGGTCAGCCAGTTTCTCCACACAAACTGTTGAAAACTGGTTGAGGAACTGTACTGTGTTTAGAAATGCCACCGTTGTTTTCTGTTGAATAGCTGGCACCTTGGTCAGGTCTATCAGTCAGGACCCCATGAGAGGAAGCCTGTCCTCATTCATCCCCTCAGAAGGCAGGAGGCCCCCCAAGAAAAGGCCCGACCAACCTTCTAAGTGCTCAACGAAACAGCACCCTCTGCACTTCAGTTTTTGGGTGTTTTTTAAAAAACAGAACAAATCATATGATTTTATTAAAGATATACCATTTTTTCTTTAGCTTTCTAACTTTGTGCTTGTGCCTTCAGTACTTTCACAATAATTTTCTGCTCCTCAATAAGGAAAGCAAGATTGACCCTGTCACACTTAGCACCCATGGAGTCACCGTGAGCTCTGCTGACATGGTTTTTTGTTTTGACAGCCTCATGAGAACTTTAGGTCTCACGGACCCCTCTTAGCTGGCCCGGGCACACACCACAAGCAGATTTCGGTGCTTTTCAAAACTTCTTGGTATACAGGTAAACAGTTCTGTTACCAGGGGCTCAGGACAGCCTGGTTTTGTTAGAGGCTATGTTGGAGGTCACCCTGTGATGGCAGGTCAGACGCTGGACCTTTCTGAATACCTCTACACGACGTCTCCCTGCACTTCCGTTTTAAAACTAACATCCTCACCATTTGGAGAAGTTTTTGACAGAGATCTACCCGGTGCATGTGTCTTCTTGATTTCTTTTCCTATCTTTGTTTTCTTGATGTTGATCTTCAATCCATGTTGAAGGCTGCAGTCCTTGACCTTCTGCAGCATATGACTCACATCTTCTTGTGTTTCAGCAAGCAAGGCTGTATCATCTGCATAATAGAGGCTGTTAGTGAGCCTTCTTCCAATCCTGATATCACATTCCTTCTCAAAGAGCCCAGACTCCTGGATGATCTGTTCTACATAGAGATTGAAAAGGTATCTCACTCCCTGATTTCAAATCCTACTATACTGCCGTAGTGGTAAAGACAGCATGGTACTGGTACAATGACAGACACATAGATCAATGGAATAAAATTGAGAATCAGGAGATCAGCCCATCTTTCTATGGTCAACTGATTTTTGACAAGGAGATGAAATCA
>NW_006399770.1:16793719-16872059 GCF_000299155.1 Elephantulus edwardii
TGGGTTGTTGAGTCCACTACAACTCCTAGAGACCTTATGCACAATAGCTCTAAACCTTGCACTATCTTGAGCCAGTCTCACTCTCTCTGACACACTCGCCCTCATTACTCCAATTACTCTGTCAATCCATCTTATATGGGATCTTCCTCTCCTGAGCTGTCCCTTCACCCTTCTAATAATGATGTCTTCTCTAATGACTGGCCCGTCCTGACAACATGATATGTGAGATGGAGTTCAAAATCCTTGCCTCCAAGGAGCAGATTGTTTTTATTCTCTGTAGGACACACTTATTTGTCCTCTTGGCAGTCCATGGTATGTTCAATATTCTTCTCCAGTACCACAAAACAAAGGTGTCAATTCTTCTATCATCCTCAGTCATTGTCTAGCTCTCTGGTACAAAGCAAGTAATTGCAAAGAACCATTGCCTAGAATCAGGTGCACCTTAGTCTCCAGAATTACATTGTTGCTCTTTAGCATTATGGAGAAGGCCCTGACAGCAGATTTAGGCAGCTCTGGTGACCTAGTGGTAAAAAATTGTGCTGCAATACCAAAGGTACCAGCTTCTCAGAGGGAAATGGTTGGAAAATTTTCCTCCCATGTGATTAACTATTTCTGAAAATCTTCTTGAGGGTCAGGTCTAGATCATTTCTAACTCAATGGTACACAACAACAACAACACAATTAGAGAAAAGTCAGAAAATGAAAAAGTATTAGAATTGTGCAGAGGATACAGGAAAAACGGTGTTCTATGAAAGGAAGAGCAAGTCCAGTTTCATGGAGATGAACAAAGTATGTACAATTGAAGAGAACATTCAGAATCACTAATGCTTATAGATATTTCATGGTGCGAACTAAAAGGACTGGAAATGCAATCAGAGTCCCTGTCATCTCAAGTTGTATAAATCTTACAAAGGTGTGTTGATTTCATTTTAAATACAAACCAAACAGGATTTTTTAAGACATTGTTCTAAAATATTTAGACTTTCATGAGAGAAGGTGATCAATACATTTTGTAGTGGACATGTGTGGCATGCCTTCTAGTAGAGTAAATAGAGAGGTCATTGCAAGACTCTAATTGATAAATGATGAATGGTGCTATGGATTGAGGTGGTGGAAATGCGGATGCAAAAAAGTAGGTGAATTTCCCATAAATGTAAGATGGGTAAAAGACATAGTCATTAAATAGGGGGAAAAGAATTATAAAAACCTGGTTCTTACTTCAGCAATTGGGTAAACTGATGATCCAAACACTGGATTAAATTTATTAATCTATTGATGGCATTTTTCTGTTAATAAATATATATCATAAAAGACATTATCCCAGAGGAATGTGAATCTCTGAATTGAGATGAATTTTGGGGTGAATATTTGAATCTTGCCTCTGATATGACCTCAAGCAAATTAAATTCAACTACATTTTCAGTAAATTGTCAGTATTAATGCTTTATACAATGCTGTTGCATTGTTGTTGTTGTTATGTGCCGTCGAGTCGCTTGCGACCCATAGTGACCCTGTGGACAACAGCCCTAAACCCTGCTCTATCCTGTGCCAATCTCATTGCCTCTGACACATCCATCCAGATTACCCCAGTCACTGAATCAATCCACCTCATAGAGGGTCTTCCCCTCCTGCGTCGTCCCTCCACTCTCCCAAGCATGATGTCCCTCTCCAAAGACCTGTCTCTCCTTATAACATGTCAAAAGTATGTCAGGCGAAGCCCCAGAATCCTTGCCTCCAAGGAGCAGCCTGGTTTAACCCTCTCTAGGATGAATCTATTTGTTTTCTTGGCAGTCCATGGTACATTCAATACTCTTCTCCAGCACCACAGCTCAAAGGAGTCAATTCTCCTTCTATCCTCCCTAGTCATTGTCCAACTCTCTGATGCATAACAAGTGATTGCAAAAACCATGGCCTGTATCAGGCGCACCTTAGTCTCCAGAGAGACACCGTTGCTCTTGAGTACTTTAGAGAGGTCCCTAACAGCAGACTTTCCCATCGCGATACGTTTTTTGATTTCCTGGCTACTGGTGCCAAGAGTGTTGACAGTGGAGCCGAGCAAACGGAAGCTGTGAACAATCTCAATCTCTTCACCATCTATCCTGATACTATCGATTGGTCAAGTGGTGAGAATTTTTGTTTTCTGGACATTGAGCCTCAGTCCATATTGAAGGCTGCAGTCCCATAGATCAGAAATAATATTTGTAAAGCAACTGTCTTTATATGCATTTTGTAGTGTCAAAGTCATCCCACTGTGGTAGAGCTGGTTACAAATCACAGCAAACATCTATCAGATTTCTGAAATTATGAATCTTTACAGAATCAAACTGCCCATTTTTCTTCTTCACAGTAGGCTCAAACTGTTGCTCTTTCAGTTGGCAGGCTGAGGTGTTATGGACTACATGATGAGGGCAATTTTATCAAACGGTTGTTGCTGCTATTAGGTGCCATCAAGTTGAATAAGAGTAATAGCAAACCCGTTAACAGCAGACTTTAACCCTGTCCTATCCTGCGCCATCCTCGTCATCTCTGATTTACTGAAGCCTATTGCTGCAGTCACTGTGTCAACCCATCTTGTCGAGGATCTTTCTCTCTTTCCAAATATGATATCTTTTCCCAAGAAATAGCCTGTCCTAAAGACATGTAAAAAGGAAGAGAAAGGAAGTTTTGCTAGCCTTGCCTCCAAGCACTCAGGCTGCACTTTTTCCAAGACATATCAGTTCATGCTTTTGGCAGTCAATGAGATGTGCCCATGGACTCTTCTCCAACACCACAGTTCAAAGGCATCCCTTATTCACTATCATGCTCTCAGATGGACAGCAAGTGATTTAAATAATTGACATTATTGCTCTTTAATGTTTTGAAGAGAGACTTCACAGTGGGCTTGCTCAAAGTAAGGCATCTCTTGAACTCCTAACTGCTGGTACCACTGGTATTAATTGTAGATATCAACAAGATTAAATCATTGACAGTTTCAATCCTTTCTCCATCTATCATAATGTTGCCTACTGGTCCAATGGTAAAGACATTATTTTTTCTTGATGTTAACATGTAATTCAAATTGAAGGCTATAGTTCTTGATCTTCTCCAGCAAGTGTTTCAAGTCTTCCTCACATTCAGCAAGCAACGTTGCTCTAACTGCATAATACAGGTTGCTAATGAGTCTTCCTCTGATCCTAATGTCATGTTCGTCTTCATAGAGTTCAGCTTCACTAGTTACTTGTTCATCACACAGACTGAATATATATGGAGAAAGGATATAACCAGGACATACACTTTCCCTTGTTTTAAATCAGACAGAATTCCCTCATTCTATTGGGAAAATAGCTTCTAGACTATGTATAGAGTTCTTATAGGCACAATTAAGGGTTCTAAGATTCCCATTCTTCTCAATGTTAGCCACTGTTTATTTTGATCCAGTCATATGCTTTTGCATAGTCAATAAAACACAGAAAGATATTCTTCTGATATTCTATGCTTTCAGGGAGCTCTGGTGGACTAGTGGCAATAAGCTACACTGCAATCTCAAAGGCATGCAGTTCAAATCCATCAGCTACTCTGTGGGAGAGGATAGACAATCTCCTCTCATGCAATTAATTGTCTCCAAAAACCAATTGGAAGGTCAGCTATGGTTTGGCTCTGACTCAATGGTACAAAACAACAACAGTCCTATGCTTTCAGCCAGGATTTATCTCACTCAGCAATGATATCCCTGGTGCCATGGGCTCTTCTAAACAGCTTGAACTTCTGGAATTTTCTCCTCAATGTACTGTTCCAGCAATTTTTGTATGATTTTCAGTAATATTTTGCTTGCATGTGATATTAATATACAATAACTTCCTCATTCTACAGGATAATCTTCCTTGGAAACTGGGACAAACATTGATCTTTTCTGGTCAGTTGTCCAGGCAGCTGTCCTCCAAATTTCCTGGCATTGACTGGTAAGAACATTCTAGGTTGTTTCTGTGAGTTGAAACATGTCAATTGTTACTCTGTTTATTCTTGGAGCCCTATTTTTGGCCAGTATCTTCAATGCACCAAAGAAACTTTTTCCTTTGTTACCAGTGGTTCTTGTTCATTTTGCATTTCTTAGTTTATAAGGTGCTATCTTCATGTGTTCCATCTCATTTTGACAACATTTTTTTTCTACATTTATATTTCATATTCGAATTATTAATGGTTGTTTACGGCTGTTTTTTTCATATTTTAATGACTTACACCTGGGTTCTACCTTTAATAACACTGCACTTCTCTGTTATTATAAGGTTTTTTAAGGCCTGTTATTTCAGAAGTGGATGACAAGCCTATTTCCTAGACTGCTATAATCTAGAAGCTCTACTACAACCTGTCAACCATGGGTAGCCCTTCTGGCATTTGAAACACAGGTGGCATAGCTTCCAGCATCACAAGTTACAACAACACAGCAGACTGACAGACAAGTGCTGTATAACAGAAGCAAACAATAAACAAGCAAGAGTACATATACCCAGCTATAAAGCAAAAGCAATTGTTGTAGTTGTTATATTGATTGCCATCGAGTGGAGGTTGACTCATAGTGACTATAAGCCTTTCCACAGCTATTGCTGTTTTTCCAAGTTCATAGAATTTCCAGAGGCATGTGGTTTAGGAAATGGATACCACTCCACCAAGCAAATCAATAACTGACAGATAGGTGTTGTACCTTTGACAGTAAATAGTAAAGACAATCAGGTTTACAAATATCATGGCACAGGACATGCTTTGCTGGTCCGAGTGGTTGCCCAAGGTGGCACTGCAGGATAAGGTACTGGATGGGAGTATTTGACAGTTTCTCAGTTAGATCTTTGATGTTGGTGGTTGGCATGCTGGCACAAGGTTGCAACTCTGCTGTCTTCCTGGAGGTCAGTCATGATTCACATCCAGCCTGCCCATACCCTATGACCCCACTGGCACAGTGCTGCTGTGGATTCCCAAGATAATCCACATCAGGCCCATACCAGAACCAGGACACCAAATAGCAGGCACCCTAGATTATTGTAGTTATTTATTATGTGCTTATTGTTCCCCCTAAAATGTGAACTTTTAGATAGTAGATAAATGTTTCCTATTCATTTCTGTATTTCCAAGTACTTGCAAAGTGCCAGCAAACATTAAGCAGTCAATAAATATTTGCTGAATATGCAAATAAACATAATGAATATCACTTATTTTGCATAAATATAATAAAGACAGTACACCAAATCCCATTATTTGAGACACTTGAAGTTTCTAAATGTTATTGGCATTCCTGTTATATATGAAGCCTCAAAATAATTTGCATTAATATAAATATGTATCAGGTGATTCACTAGATGGCACCAAACCATTGCCCTAAGATGTTACTGAAATGAGTAGCGATGGGCTTGGGGTGGGTGTAGAAACATAGAAAACTTGATTATAATCTACATTAACTATCTATTGGTGATCTCAAAGGATGTGTGAGAATTTTAACTATGCTTTTTGAGTATAATTCTCATATATACATAATTATATTCTGCCTGTCTAGTAATGTGGTATGATATAATTAAACACAGGGGACCCTGTTTTATTCAGTCTCTCATAGAAGAAAATTAAGTGCTCAGGAAAGAGTGCCACTGTATTTCAATCCGGCCAATAGGAAACATTGTCATTTAGGTATTTTTCTAATTCCTACTTCCTCTAGACTTTTAATTCTCTAGTAGAAATCATCTAAATGGTGCCTTAGTGGTCTCAACAACGTGCTATATTTCCTTCAGCACTTTATTCACTTTTGGGAAGTAACTTAGACCTTGTAGCAATGAGGCTGCTTTGCTTTTCAGTATCTTCAAATAAATAGGTGTACCTGTGAGATTGTAAACTAAAAGTGAAGTCACTAAAAGGAAATGCATTTATCATTGTCACAATTTTAATATGTGTATCTTCCCAAATGAATCTCTACTTTCTGCTGGTTTACTGTGTGTGAGCTGAGAAACTTTCACAGACAGTAAAGATGCCATTGATAAATGATTCTTTTTGTTCCTGTCACTACACTGATGATGCTATATTATATTCATGTCTAGATCTCACTCAGCAGCAAGAAACAAGAGAACTTTGGATATATTTGAAACACCGTGCCAAAGATTAAAAAAAAAAAGTTGGATGGTATAAATTCATGAAGAAGAGACTGAGATTGTTGACAATTTTATCTCTCTTGGATCCACAATCAACACTCTTGAAACCAGCAGGCAGGAAATTAAAAAAAAATTAATTTCTTTGGGACAGTCCATTCTCAGGGAGTTCTTCAGAGTTGTTCTAAAGAGCAACAATGTAAGTGTAGAGATTAAGGTGCACCTGATCAAAGGCCTGGTCTTCACAATTAGAGTTGGGCAATCATTAAGGATGTCTTAAGAGTTGTGATGCTGGAAAAGGCTACTGAACATACCATAGATTGCAATGGATAAACTGGTCTGTCCTAGAAAGGGTGAACTTGGAGGCAGGGATTTTGATACTTAGATACTTTGGGCATATTTCTAAGAGGGACATGATATTTTTCTCCATGGACATCATACTTGGAAGGTCCAAGCAGGAGAGGAAGACCACAGTTAAGATGAATTGACACAGTAACTGAGGTAATTGGAGTATATGTGTTAGAGATTGGTTCAAGATAAGGCAGAGTTCAGAGCTGTTGTTCACAGAACTGCTGCGAGTCACACTTGCTGGATGGTACATAAAAAGACCACCAACAAGAGCTATAATCTGTTTTGAAGATAGCTTTTAGTATGCAATCCTAGAGTTGGACTGCTAGCCCAAATGCTGCACTCTGTGGCAGCTCAAATCCACCAGTACTCAACAAGAGAAGAATGGAAGGTTTCCTGTTGTGTGATTTACAGCTTTAGAAGTCCAAAGGAGGGTCAGCAATGAGTTCTTTTCAGCGGAGTTAACTGAGGTAACTAATTTTAAGATTAGTGGTTTGAATCACCTGGCCATGCTACAGAAGGTTTGTTGTTATTGTCTACTGTTAATTTGAAACTGACCCATAGCTGACCTTCCAGTAGGCTTTCAGTTCAGCAATCTGCTTTTGTAAAGATTCTGCTGTCTGTAGAGTTGGTTCTGACTCAGTGATCCTTCACTGGATTTATGAGGCTGTAAATCTTTGTGGGAAGTGAATGTTCATCTTTCTTCCTCAGATTGGCTGCTGGATTTGGATTGCTGACCTTTCAATTAACAGCTCAAGAACATCCAGGAAATCTTTAAGAAGCTCCACTCAAATGCACCATCAATCAGGATTGACACAATAGCAATGGCCGTTTTCTCACCTAAGTTCAAATCAATTTAATATTAGAGCACTTATTTATCAGGTAATGCTAAGCATAGATGGAGTTTAAACGTTTCTCAAAGACAGTTGGCTTACATGTACCAATTTCTAGGGAGGAAGAATATGAAGTAAATTATTAATTAGTTTAAACCCAGTTTCACACTAAAAATTTTGTGTTTAATTTCTTCTCTAATGGCATATAGCTTAGTAGACACTGCTATCTAAGTTGGAGTAGGTTGGACTGTTTTCTAATTAAAAAATGTTAACATTCATTCACTTTTCTTTTGGAGATCATGTGGATTTATACGTCATTTCATTAGGGTTGCATGTCTTTACTGGAAGGGGATGCTTGTATGATAATTAAAGGCTTTGGTCCACTTTGCTTAGGAGATACCTTGGTTATTTCAGTTGATTGGCATAAATATCACATGATAAGAACAACTCTCAGTTCTTGAAACAAAATTGATCAGTGGGTCAGATTCACTGTGGTACTGACCTCTGTACTCAGTGAATAGGGACTGAAGTGCTAAGAATAGTCTTGAAAAAGGGTTATGCCATATGAGAACTATTTTCAGTTTATAAGATCCATGATGACTGGAATCAAATCAGTAACAATTAACAGCAACATGATAAGATATCATTTAACACATCTCATAGTCTTTACATCAATACTCTTTGATGTAATAGCTATATAGATATAGTTTTTATTATTACTTTTGTATACCATCAAGTCAGAACTGACTTAAAGCTCACCCTCTGGTGGGTTTTCTGAGATAGTTAATCACATGGGAGGTGACTGCCCTACCTTCTCCCACAAAGCAGTTGGTGGATTCAAACCATGTGCCTTCAGCATTGCAACATAGTGATAAAAATCTGTATTGCAATCCTAGGCCGTCAGTTTAAATCTACCGGCTGCTTCATGGGAGAATGATGCACGATCTGACCGTATCCTATCCTGTGCCATCCTCACAATACCTGGTCTCTGACACACTTGGACTCATTGCTGTAGTCACCGTGTCAATCCACCTGGTTAAAGATCTTCCTTTTTTTAACTGTCTCTCCACATTCCCAAGCATGATGTCCTTCTCCAAGGAATAGCTTCTCTTAGCAATATGCTCAAAATATGCGAAATGAACCTCTGCTATTCTTGCCTCCAAGGAGTATTCTGGTTTTACCTTTTCCAAAACATACCAGTTTGTTCTTTGATAGTCAATGGGACATTGGTACTCTCCTCCAAAACCACAACACAAAGGCATCAATTTTTCTTCCTTCATCCTTATTCACTGTCCAGCTTCCAAATGCATAGCAAATGATTGAAAAGACCATGGTCTGAACCAGATGCACCTCAAATCTCAAACTAGCATCATTGCTTCTCAGTAATTTGGATAGGCCCCTGACTGCAGGCTTTCTCAATTCAACATGCCTCCTGATCTTCTGACTTGCTAGTACAAAGTGGATTGTGGATACAAGTAGGATGAAGTAATTTATAGCTTCAATCCTTTCTCCATGTTGCATGATGTTGCCAATAGGTAAAGTTGTTTGAATTTTTTCTTTTCTTGATGGTGAGCTACAATCGATATTGAAGGTTCTAGTCTTTGGTCTCCGTGCAGCAAGCACTTCAGGTGTTTCTCACTTGCAGCAAGCAAGTTTGACTCATCTGCATAAATCAAGTTATTGATGAGTCTTGCTCCAATACTGATGTCACATTCTTCTTAATAGAGGTCAGCATCACAAATTATTTGTTCAACATACAGACTGAATACGTATGGAGAAAGGATACAACCCTGACTCACACCTTTCTTAATTTTAAATCATGTTGTCTTCCCTTTCTCTGTTTGTACAATAGCCTCTTGGTCTAGGTATAGGTTCCACACAAGCATAATTAAGTGTTCTGGGATTCCTATTCTTCTCAATGTTAATCATATATCATATGCCTTTACATAGTCAATAAAGCATAAATATACTTTCCAAAGATCCAAACTCATCAAAGAAATATTATACACAATTCAAAAATAAGAAGAAAAAGCATGAATTTGTTCATACTTAGATTAACTCCTCTTATGTTATATTTTTCAGAATTGGAGGAAATACGAGAGAAATTAGTTCTATATAGGCTAGAAAGGAACCTAAGAGTTATGAAAAATGTTAGGGGATAGAAGAGCAACTCAACTACAGTGGAGACTATTGCCAGCTAAGGTGTGCTGATAACCTAAGGAAATACATTTTAAGTCCACCAGCTACTCCAGGGAAAAAAGATGGGCAATCTCCCCTCATGCAATTTACGGCTTCTCAAAATATGCTAGAAGGTCAGCTATGAGTCAGTTCTGATTCAGTGGTGCACAACAACAAGAAGATAATCTAGACAGAATTCATATTGAAAACTGAGAAAATCACAAGAGCTTTTCAAAAGTTCAAATTTGAAACTGAAAAATACTACCATCAAGTTGAAACCAGCTTAAAACCAATCTTTCCTTGGGTTTCAGAAGCTGTAAATCATGGGAAGAGACCACCCATCTTCTTCTCCCTGTGCCACTGGGGATTTGAACCACCAGAAAGGCCTTTGCATTAGTAACATAACTCCCCACAGGTTCGGCCACCAGAACTCCCTAAATTGCCAATGATGTACATTAAACTTCCAACACCTTTACTAGCTACAACTGTCTCATTGCCTGTCCTTGCTTAATAGAGTCTGTATCTATGCATCAGATGCCTGATCTCAGCATAAGAACCTATGTGGTGGACTTTATTATGAGACACTGGAGATAAGTGAGTTAACTATTAGGATCTGAAATTATTCACTTATAACAATGATACTCTCCCAAAGTATGTCACTATTAATAAAGAATGACACAGTTCCATATTGTGCATTGACACTGACAGATAAAATGTATTTGGCATGAGTAAACTACAGAATTTGATCATTCTATCTCTGCCTCATTTCTGTCACCAAGTCCATGTTTTCCAACTACTGATCCTTCTTCCTGTTCCCAACTTTTGCATTCCTGTCACCCATTATTATTAGTAATTCATCTTAAATGCATGTTTAATTGATTTCTGACTTCAAAAGTTGGTAGAAATAATCTGCTTCCTCCTCTTTGGCTCTGGCTGGTGGTGCATAAATTTGAATGACAGTGTTATTCACCAGACTTCCTTATATTCTTATAGACATTATTCTGTCACTCATTGTATCTCAAGATGGACCTAGAAACGAATTTTTTAACCGTGAAAGTGACCCTGATTTTCCTCACCTTTTCACTTCCACCATAGTAGATCATATGATCATCTGATTCAAAATATCCCATGCCAATCCATCTCATTTTGTCAATTCCTAGCATGTCAATATTCATGTGTTCTATTTATTTCTTAACAATGTCCAATTTTCCTACATTCATGCTTCTCTAATTCCACATTCCAACCACTAGTGTCAGCTTACAACTGTGCCTCCTCCTCTGTGTTTCCATATTTTATGACGCAGCTTCAGTTGTCATATCTGTCAGTCTACTGTGATCTCCAACATCTACTGTTGATCTCCAAGATCTACTGTGATCTATTGTGCTGGGCAAATTATCCAAGACGATGGACTCTGTTAAGAAGAATGTAGCATCAGGATTGAAGGGACACTCATCAGTAGCCTGTAATATGCAGATGATACAACCTTACTTGCTGAAAGTGAAGAAGACTTGAAATATTTGTTAAAAATCAAGGAATGCAGCCTTCAATATGACTTGCATCTCAGTGTAAATAAAACAAAGATTTTTACCATTGGACTGATAGACAAAATCACGGTGGATGGAAAAGAGATTGAAACTGTCAACAACTTCATCTGACTTAAATCCACAATTAACACCCTGGGTACTAGCAGTCATGGAATAAGGAGACACATTGCATGGGAAAATCTGCTGTTAGGGACCTCTCCAAATTACTGAGGTGTAATGATGTCAGTTTGAGAACTGAGATTTGTATGAATCAGGCCACGGTATTTCTAATCACTTGGTATGCTTCTGAGAGCTGAACAGTGAATAGGAATTAAAGAAGGATTGATGCCTTTGAGCTGTGGTGTTGGAAAAGAACACTGAACATCCCATGAACTACCAAAAGAACACACAAATATATTTTGGAGAGGGTGCAGGCACAGTGTTCTTTGGAGGCAAGGATAATGAGGCTTCATCACACATATTTCAGGCATTTTGCTAGAAAAGGCTATTCCTTGGAAAGGGACAGGATGCTTGGAAGGGTGGAGGGTCAGCAAAGGAAAAGAAGACTCTTGACAGAGTGACAGATGCAATGGGCTCCAGTGTCTCAAGACATAATGTCCTTCTGCAAAGACTGGTCCCTCCTTGAAAAAAGTCCAAAGTATGTCAGACAAAGTTTCAGAATCCTTGCCTCCAACAAGCAACCTAGTTTAACCTTCTCAAGGATGAACCTGGTCATTTTCTTAGCAGTTCATAGTATATTTAATACTTCTTTCCAATATCAATAGCTCAAAGGCATCAATTCTCCTTTTAACCTTCCTAGTCGCTTAAGAAATGCAGAGTGAATTCAGTCCTTTTGATTTTCTGAACCCAGCTCCTTGCACATTTCATCGTAATATTTTATTTTGTCTTCTTGCACTGCCTTTTGAAATCTTCCATTTAGCTCTTTAGTATTATGAATTCTTCACTGGTTTTTGACTGCTCGGCAGTCTAGTGCAATATTCAGTCTCTTCTGACTTACATTTTGGTCTTTTCTTCTTCCTCAGTCTTGATAATGACCTTTTGCACTCTTCCTGGAGGATACTCTTGATATCCTTCCACAACTCATCTGGTCTTTGCTCATTGGTGTTCAAGTCCTCAAATCTGTTCCTGAGATGGTTCTGAAATTCTGGTGGGACAGACTCAATCTTTATGCAGAACAGGTTATCCAGGAAGCTGGGCTCTATGAGGAGAAATGTGGCATCTGGATTGGAGGAAGAATCATCAACAATCTGCATTATGCAGATGACACATCCCTGCTTGCTGAAAATGTGGAAGGTCAGTAACTGCAGTCTTCAGTATGGACTGAGACCCAATATCAAGAAAATAAAGATTCTCACCACTGGACTGATTGACAGCATCATAATGGATGGTAAAGAGACTGAGATTGTTCACAGTTTTGGCACTAGCAGCCAGTAAATTAAAGATGTATTGCAATGGGAAAGTCTGTGGTTAGAGACTACTCTAAAGTGCTAAAGTGCAAAGAATTCAGTCTGGAGACTAAAGTGCACCTGATATATGACATGATCTTTGCAATCACTTGCTATGCATCAGAGAGCTGGACAATAACTAGGGATGACAGAAGGAGAATTGATGTCTTTGAGCTGTGGTGTTGGAGAAGAGTATTGAATATACAATGGACTGCTAGGAAAAAAACCACAACACAGGTTTGTCCTGGAGAGAGTGAAGCCGTGCTGCACCTTGGAGGCAAAGATTCTGAAGCTTTGTCTGACATACTTTGGACATGTTTCAAGGAGGGACCAGTCCTTGGAGAAGGACATCAATTCTTGGGAGTATGGAGGGACAGTGCAGGAGAGGAAGACTCTCGATGAGATAGATTGACTCAGTGAATGGAGTAATGAGGGTAACTGTGTTGGAGATGGTGAGATTAGCACACGATAGGGCAGAGTTTAAGGCTGTTGTACATAGGGTCGCTATGAGTCACAGGTGACTGACTCATCAGCACATAACAACAACAACAGCAACAGATTCAAGATCATATTTTTGTTTCCCATGGATTTGATTTCGTTTTCTTAGCTTCAGCTTGAACTTGTATATGAGTAGTTGGTGATTGTTCCACAATCAGCACCTGGCCTATTGTTCACAGCAGTCGGGGACTTCAGCATCCCCCACCCAACACTGGACTGCCAAGAAAACAAACAGATTCATCCTGGAGAGGGTTAAACCGGGCTGTTCCTTGGAGGCAGGATTCTGAGGCTTCGTCTGACATACTTTGGACTTGTTATAAGGAGGGAGAGGTCCTTGGAGAGGGACATCATGTTGGGAGGGTGGAGGGACAACACAGAAGAGGAAGGCCCTCCATGAGGTGGATTGATTCAGTGACTGGGGTAATCAGGATGGGTGTGTCAGAGGCAGTGAGAATGGCACAGAATAGAGCAGAGCTTAGGGCTGTTGTACATAGGGTCGCTAAGAATCGCAAGCGACTCAACGGCACATAGCAACAACAACAACAGATATAAGTCCCTTATCTGACATGCCATTACCAAATACTTTTTCCAAGTCTGTGTATTCCCTTACTACCCTGTTGGAGATGTTTTTGGATGTGCGTGGGGATTCGATTCTTAGAAGGTCCCATTCATCTATTTAATGTTCTCTTGGTTGTAGATTTTTCAGGATACTTAGAAGACTGTTTATGTTGTGTATTAGGACTTTTAGAGTTCTTCCAAGCTTTTCTTTAATGAAATTTATAGTCCTTGGTTTTAGTCCTAAGAAAACCATACTAATATCACCATGTATAACATAATGTTTGATTTTTTGAAAAGTTTAGAAATCATTACTATAACTCTGTATAGAATTAATATATTCTGCAGAACATTATTGAATAATGTTTCTTTCATGGCCTTTTTCTGGCCATTGGATTAAATAACATTTAGAGTGAATCAGACTAACTTTGTTTTTGTTCTAATGGAACAACATTTAGGAAGGAAGACATTCAGTTACACACGCAGTAATAATGAAACATGAAAAGCCCAATCACTGGAAGAATATCACAAGTTTGAAAGCATCTTCCAGGGACACATAGACTAATTTTGGAAGACAATGAAAGATTGTGACAAAAATGGTATTTGAACTGTGACCAGAAAAATTAAGAGCAGTCAGTCATATGTGTCAGGTGAAAATGTGTTGATAGAGACATGCATCACTGCGATGTAGCTCTAAGAGAGAAAATGGAAAAGACTGAAAATTGGAGAGGTAGAGAGGACCACACAGGAAGGGTCTCATAAATGAAAAACTGTATTCTAGTACACAGAGAAGATTTAAAGCAGCTTAGCATAATTTCAAATGCATACTTCACAAATACTTACAGCTATAATTTAGACCATGGATACAAGATGTACAAGAACTAGAACTTTGAAATATAGATAGCTAACAGATTAACAGCTAAAGATTTAAAACAAAGCAGAATTTTCTTAATTAGGAAAGAGGTATGGAAAATTTCTATACATGTGTTTAGACTTAGGGTTTCTGCTATTTTTTTTTCTGATTAATTGTGCTGGGTTCTCTTGGAAACATTGGGATGTCTGCAGTGAGCCTTCTGATGTGGTGATTCTCCAAAATGTTTTCAGGTTATGAAAAATGAACATGATACATTTTATCAAGCTATTTTTAGTCAAATGAACTGCATCTGCATGACAAATATGTTTTCTAAATTTCATTCAAAAACTTAACTTATTCACTGAAGAGTCTTTACTGAAAGTTGATTAATAATTTCTTTTCAAGTGTTTTAACTCCACCTTTAAGTTTGTTTTCTATTCAAGAAGAGTCCATCTTTATTGGGACAACATTTTCTATTACTGTTGACTTGCCTTGCTTGTCATGTCACTTCATGTCAACAATTAAAAATACTGCTCAAAAATAGACTTAAAATCCATCCTGATGGATTTTTTTTGTTTGTCTGTGGTAATTTATAACTATATATGTTGTTGTTGTTGTTGACTACTGTCAAGTCGAGCATGACTCACAGCGACTCTATGAACAAAAGAGCTAAGTATCACCATTTATCCAAGTTCACAGAGTTTCCAGAGTCATGTGGTTTAGGAAGTAGATGGCACTCTTGCTTCCATACCTGTTTACAACTGCGAGCTCCACCAAACTCTGTCCACATTGGGAAACCATTCTGATATTTGATACCCCAATGGTACAAAGTTCAGCATTACAGCAACCCAGGTTACTTTATACTGAACATTGACAAAGGCTGATGTACAAAGAGTGTTCCTCCAGATATAACAGTACTGGTTTCACTTAGCAGTGGTTAAGTGCCGTCAAGTCGAATATGATTGAGAGTAAATTTTGCACAAAAGACCTAAACTCTGTTCTTTAACTAACATCATTTCTGTACAGAACTCTGTTCCAAGTACCATCATTTCTGTACATTTATAGAGTTTAGAGAGTTTGCAGAGTTTCCAGAGGCATCTAGTTTAGGAAGTGGATGCCACTCCTGCTTCCCAGCATAAATCAAAGTGGAAGCTCATCCAAACACTGCACATAATGGGTAGCCATTATGGTATTTGACAACACTATGGAACAGTGAGCAACATCACAGCAACACCAAGTTGTTCAGTTCAGAAAATAGACAAAAGATTGCTGTGTGATTCAACAAATACTCATTCGAAAATTACTGGCAGGGTTTTAATGCCAACACCTTTGAGCAGACCTCCACTCTGGGCAAAGGCTCAAGGACACCCACTCTTGAGGGAGAAAGGAGCAGTAATACACATCAAACACAACCCCCCAAAAAATCATGACCCCCAAAACTTCCCTTTTCTTGCTCATCAGGACCACAATCCACAAGTAGCAAAAAGCCAACTCCCAGAGTGGAGACTGCAGGACCCTGATGGCAGTGCCCTCCCCTCCCCAGGGGGTTTTAACACCAATGCCTTTGAGCAGACTTCCACCCTAAGCATATAAGTATATCTATACATACCTAAGTATAATGATATAAATCGATCTGTAGATAGTGAGAGAGATGGATATACACATATACACACACACACAGAAATCTGTGAATCTAGATCTTGGAATGGGAGAGGATTGCCTTGTTGTAGTTTTTTTCTAAGTCTCACAGGATTTCTGCCGTTGACAGATAACAATCTTAACATTAATCGTTATTCCTCTCTATTTGTGTAAATTTTTCTCCTAAGAGTTGGGTTTCATATTTTCTGTTATATACATTATATCTTAATACAGGTAGCTTTGACAGCCTAGTAGTAAGAAACTACACAGCAATCCCAAAGACATATGGTTCAAATCCACCAGCTGTTACCCCGGAGACAGATGAACAATCTCCTTCCATGGGATTTACTGCCTCTGGGGAACTACTGAATGGTCAGCAATGGGTTGGTTCCAACTTGTCAGTGCACACCACCACCATCATCAGAAACAGAAATATATACATTGTGTGTGGTTTATATACAAAGGAGCTCTGACGGCATAGTCTGTAGAGACTTTCACTGTTAACTAAAATGTTGTACCTCTTTGGTAGTTAGAATCTTCCAGCTCATTTTTTAGGAGAAAGAAGTTTCCTCATCTTCTCCCATGCAATTTACAGTCTGAAAAACTGCTGGAAGGTTAGCCATTAGTTTATTTCAACTTCATGGCAAATCATCTGGAGATATATATATATATATATATAGAGAGAGAGAGAGAGAGAGAGAGAGAGAGGAAGGTGGGAGGGAGATAGAGATGAAAGAACCCCTAGTGGTAAGTGGCCTTTGTGTGTAAATTGTGAGGTTCCTAATTGAAAAGGCAGGGATTTCGATATCCACCACTCTTACAGTGGGAAAAAGATAGTTTCCTCACATTAAGATATGAGTCGGAATTGACCTGATTGTAATTAGATGGTTATTAGAACAGCTCATAGTAATTGCATAGTGGAAGAATGGTTTTATTTTGCTTTTAGCATGGTTGTTTTCATTTTTTATATCAGAGTCCTTTGATGTTTCTGCTTTATCAACTGTCAAAATTGCCACCTCTCTCTCACAGAAGAGTAATGATGGCCGATCATGTGCTCTTTTTCTAGTAAAATACCACTAATGTATCTAATATGATTGACTGTGTTTACCAGACTTCTTCCTTCAAGCCACAAAATGGTAGTGGGTTGCTCTGAAAATCAGACAACAGTTAATAAAATAATATAGAATGTCCAAATTTGCTTAAACCATTAAGAAACACTTTTCACTTAGAAAGCAGACAGACATATTTGCTATGACTACTTGCAAAACATTATAAAACAGATTTCATTGAAACTATTTAAAAAAAACAGCTTAGAAAGACAAAAGAAATTGTTCGACTTACTTAGCTTTTTCATGCAGTCACGAAGTCTGGTTTCCAAGCTAAGTACCCTTTGATGCAGCTCCTCGTAATCATAAGCACCAATCTCTTCCTGAATCCCCGTGAGCACAGCTGACAGATTCCGAATCTCCTCCTTGAACTGGGTGATGAGCTTGGCGTCTGTTTTGTACTGTTCCAGCACAGGGATCAAGGGCAGCAGCTCATCCATCTTCTCTTTCAATTCCTGTGAAAAGCAGCCAATTGTTCCTGAGAGTCATTTAAAACAGATCAAGCAGCTACATCCTTTTGAATGTGATCCTTAAAGGAGATTATTAAAATAGCTTTAAAATTCTTCATTGATTTTTGGTTGAAATTAGGTATTTCGTGAGCATGTAAGCAGCCACATGATCATTAGCAGTAAATCTATTCATCCCATCTTCTCAATACAAGAACTTCTCTTTAAATGGCTTTATGCTTTCCTGTAGAGCACATTGATCCTTATCATAATTAGAAAAACTTTCAAAGGTAGTAATTATGGGGTTTTGTTATCTCAGTTTCTAGGAACATTTTAGATAGTAACAAGATATTGTTTAGTCAGGAGACATAAGCCGTGCCCATCTTCTATGAATGAAGTTTGAATAAAGTTATTGGAATTGGGTAAAACGTCTTATGTCTCTTTAAAAATCTTTCAAGTTAATTACAACTCATGATGACCCTCCTATCAGGGGATAAAGGCTGTAAATCTGATCAAGAGAAGACAGTTCATCTTCCCAGCTGGGTGGGGGTGGGCTGGCGGGGGGTGGGGGGGGGCGGGGGTAGGGTAGTTGGTGGTTTCAAATCACTGACACTTTGCTTAGCAGCCATAAAACAAAAACAAACCAACCCCACACCCCTCCACCCAGCAAGACTTTAAATATGTCTAATTACTTATCTGCACACTAGAAGCTTAGTGATAAGAAGATGAAGCTGCCATGAAATGTCAAAAGTATATGGTTCAAATCAGAAGATTGCAACCCCTATTCTAAGCCATTACAGGACAGAGGACAGTGACACCTGCATTTTCACCAGCAACTTTTAAATGAGGTAAAATGGTAAGGTCAAAGGAAATATTTAATGAGTTTGATTCAACTGTGAATTTGCTGTGGATTTTATAATTTGTAGATAGGGCTATTTTTATTATAATAATTTGAAAATAATTCATAGGTGCCATAAGAAACCATACTGTACACTCACTAATTTATGAGACTGAAAATTGCATTTTTAAATTACATTTGCAAGATGCTGTTTGTATAAATGCATTGAAACACCAAGAGCTGCCATAGCTGCTCTGATTTATAGGCTTTGTGCTGGAAAGGATTTTCACTTGCTCTAGAGTTAAGTACTCATTGACTGTGTGCATGGTGAGTAGAAGCGTGAATAGACTTTTAATAATGAGAAAGTTTCATAATTAGCACAGTCAAAAATGCAGAATTGCAAAACTTTGCTCATTTTAGTAGCTGATTCTGAAATATATTTATTAGTTTGAGCATTCTGTGGCATTCTCCAAAGAAGACATATTTAGTTCATTAAGATTATACTGAGAATAGTTCTGAAAATAGTATTATATTGAGGATACTACATATACGCATGCATGTATATAAGTAATTCTGGTGGCCTAATCCATAGGGAATTATTCTATTAACCTAAAGGCTATGTCTCTTTACAGTTTCAATCCACCAGTAGCTGCTTAGTAGAAAGGTAGTCAATCTCTTTTTGTGTATACAGCCTCAGAAACCCAATGGAGGGTCAGTTTTCATACAGTGTCAATACACACACACAAACACATATATATGGGTGTGTGTGTGTATATATATATATATATAGATGTGGATATATTTTTCAGAAAGAAACATTGGTAATAATAGTGCATTACATATTGCACTGTTTACAGAAAAAACAGTCATCTGAAACCACCAGGCAATCTGTGAGAAAGATGGGCAGTAAAGATTGAATAACCACAGAAACCTTATGGAGGACAGTTTTGAGTCATAATCAACTTGATGGCAGTGGGTTTGGTTTAGATTTTATAATTCAAGAAGCTAAAGACTACCTTCGAATATAGCCAATTCTCAAATAATTTGATCAGCGTACAGACTGAATAGGTATGGAGGAAGAACACAACCCTGACACATTCCCTTCTTAATTTTAAACCATGTAGTGTTTCCTTACTCTGTTAGCACAGTAGCTTCTTGCTCCAGCTGTAGGTTTCAAATAAGCACAGTTAAGTGCTCTTGGATTTCCAAGATGTTAACCATAACTTATTAGGATCCACTCAGTCAAATATGCCTTTGCATAGTCAATAAAGCATAAACAGATATTTTTCTGACAGTCTCAACTTTTAGCCGGGATTCATCTGACATCAATAATGGTGTCTCTTCTAAATCCTGCTTGAACTTCTGGAAGTTCCCTCTCTATGTACTGTTTTAGCTGCTTTTGAATGATCTTCAGCATTATTTTGCCTGCATGGAATAGTAATGACATTGTTTGAAAGCTTCCACATTTTGTCGGATGATCTTTCTTGAAAATGGGTACAAATTCCAATCTTCTTCCAATCTGTTGGCCAGACAGCTGTCCTTCAAATTTCTTGTCATAGCCTGGTGAGTGCATCCGGGGCTATATCTGTTAATTGAAACAAGTCAGTTGGTATCTAATAGATTGGTATCTTACTGATTCCTAGGACCTTATTTTTGCCAATGCCTTCATTGCAAATTCAACTTCCTTCCATTTGACACTGGATATATAATACTTTCTGAAAATTTTTCAGTGTAAGTCTGTTTTGTTGGTGTTTTGGTTTTTGTTGGTTTGTTTTGTTGTGGTTTTTTTTTTTTTTTTTCAGTATAGGGATTTTAGTATTCCTTCCATCTTCTTTTGATGCTTCCTGGGTCATTCAATACACTGCCCATAGCACCTTTCAATATTGTAAGGCTTAAATATGTTTTCAGTTTTCTCAACTTGAGAAATGCAGAACAAGTTTTCCCCTTTTTATTCTCCAATTCCAGCTCTCTGCACCTTCCATTATAATACTTTGCTTTGTCTTTTGGAGCTGCCTTTGAAATCTCACCAGCTCTTTTATGTTGGCATGTTTTTCCTGTTTTGTCTTCTCAATGGGCTAGTGCACTTTTCAGAGTCTCTTCTGACATACACTTTGGTATTTTTTTTCTCCTCTGCCTTTGTAAAGACTTTCTGATCTTTTCATGGGTGATATCTTTTCTATCATCCCACAACTCACAAATCCATATGTTTAGAAAATTATTCAAGAAGCTGGGCACTATGGAGAAGAAGGTGACATCAAGATCAGAGGAAGACCCATCAATAATCTGTGTTAGGAAGATGACACAACCTTGTGTGCTGAACATTAAAGGACTTGAAGCAGTTGCTGTGGAAAACCAAAGAATATATAGCCTTCTATATGGATTGAATCTCAATGCCAAGGAAACAAAGATTGTTACCACTGGACTAATAGGCAACAACATGGCAGATGGAGAAAAGATTGAAACTGTCAACAAATTCATCTTACATGGATCCACAATCAGCACTCATGGTATCAGCAGTCAGGAAATCAGGAGACATATTGCACTGGAGAAGTCTGAAGTTAGGGACCTCGCCAAATTATTGACTTGTAATGATGTCGAGTTGAGGACTATGGTGCATCTGATTCAAGCCATAGTCTTTCTGATCATTTGCTATTCATTTAAGAGTAGGCAATGAATAAGGATGACAGAAGAATTGATGCCTTTGAGTTGTGGTTTTGGAACTGAGTACTGAATATTCCACGGACTAGCAAAAGAATACGTCTTGGAGAGGGTGAAGCAAGAGTGCTCTTTGGAGACAAGGATGATAAAACTTTCACCTCATACTTCGGGCATATTATGAAGAGGAGAATTTTTTTTTTTTAACTTTTGAGATGTTCATGATGCTTATAAAGGTGGAGAGCTAGAAAAGGAGAGAAAAACCCTCAACTACACAGATTGACACAGTGACTCCACAATGATCTCTATTATGTAAAAAAGTGTGAGGATGACGCAGGATAGGACAGGGTTCAGATCTGTTGTTCACAGAGCTGCTATGAGATATATGCGACTCAACAGCACCTGACAACAACAACAAAGGTCACCTAGAAACACAGTGCACTTACTGGTATTGTGCATTGGAGGTTAAACTTTTGGATTTCAGTATAAGTTCTGGTACATGTTAGATATTATTAGATACATTATTAGATACCATCTACGACAATTTTCCAACCACTTTATGTACTTTTCTTCTTTAAGATGAAGATAAAACTAATACCATTTTAGAGCACTGCTGTTGATAATGAAATTACTTAATATATATTAGAGTGCTCAGAACTGGACTTAACTGCATAGGAACAGATGGAAAAAAGCTACTCTATTACACCTGTATTATTGGATTTTGAAATAACTTCATTATTTACCTGGATCTCATGTACTGCTGCTTTTTGTAGGTGTCATCAAATTAACTACAACTTGCAGAGAACCTATGAACAACATATAACCCTGTCCTATCCTGTGCCGTCCTCATCATCTGATATGCTTGAGCTCATTGCTGCAGTCACAGTCACCTATCTTGTGGAGGAAGGGTCTTCCTCTCTTTTGCTGATCTATCTTTTCAAACCTGAAATCCATTCCTAAGGAATACCCTCTCCTAACAACACACCCAAAGTTTGTGCGATGACACTTTACCATTCCTGACTATAAGAAACACTCTGGCTTCATTTTCTCAAAGATATAATTGTTTTTTGCAATCCATGGAATATTGAGTACTCTTCTCTAACATCACAACTCTAAGGCATTCGTTCTTCTTCCCATACAGCCCTAATGCACTGGTCCCTTGTTCTGTTCAGATAACAGCTTCTTGCTCTAGGTAGAGGTTTCATATGAACATAATTACATGTTCTGAGATTCCCATTCTTTTCAAGGTTAGCATGGTTCGTTCTGATGTTGCTGTGTACCATAGAGTCAGAAGTGACCCATAGCTGACCTTCAAGTGGGTTTTCAGAGGCAGTTAATCACATGGGAGGAGATTGCGCATCCTTCTTCCACAGAACAGCTTTGAACATGCCTTGAACAGCATGTCTTCAGGATTGCAGTGCAGCTTCTTGCCACTAGGCCACCACACAGTCAGATGCCTTTGAGTCAGTGAAACACAACCTCACATTCTTCTAGTATTCTCTTCCTTTAGCCAAAATCCTTTTGACACCAGCAACAATATCCCTGGTGCCATTGTCTCTTTTAAACCCAGCATGAACTATTGGCAATTCTGTGACCATGTACCATTCCAGCTATTTTTGGATGATCTCAAATACAAGGAAGTAAAAATCATTATTTCACATAATGATGCCTGAAAATAATTTTCCTTATTGGTAGCTTGACTATTGTAGGGAAAATTTTGCTGTTTTTATTGTCGCGTGGTACTGAGGAAAAAACAATTTGTAGTTGATCCCTAGCAGGTTTTCAGAGACTGTAAATCATACAGAAAGAGACTGCCCATCTTACCAGCTGGTACAGCTGGTAGATTCAAATAGCTTGCCTTTGGGTTGACAGCACAATCCCTTACCATTAGGCTCCCATTAGGGAAAATTACAGAACACACAAATCACTTCTCTGGGTTTTTCTCAGCTTCGCATCTCTCGTGTTTCTTCATTTCCTGACTTTCCCCAAGACTTTTCATAGCTGTGAAAGCTTCATCATGTGTACCCAGCCGTACCAGTTGTGGCATCAGGCATTTTCATGCTGTCTTTGGGCTTCACACAGTTCCCACTACACCATCCAGCTGGAGCTAAATAGTTTTCAGGCTGCTCCTTCGATGCTTTGCTTTGTTCATCTCCTTTCCTCCTGTGCTGCAGCCTTTCTGGGAATGCTTCTCAAGTACACAAACCGCTATCTTCCATATGTTACTGGGTTGGTGTCCTAATCATTGGGTTCACGTTACACTCATTCTATTGTACTTCTTTAACTGTGTTTCATAGATCCTATGTTTTAGAGAAATTGAAGGATTGTAGAAACCCTGCATCAAGCAAGACTTTAGATGTTTTGTTTTGTTTTTCCCCAACAGTGTACTCACTTTGTGCCTCTGTCACACTATAGTAGCTTTTCCAATATATCACACTTTAAAAAAATTTTTTATCACACATTTTGTAATTCTTTTTCACATTTAGCATATTAGAGTATAGAGTACAGTTAACTTTTATAGGGCCTTGGAAACCAGAACCTTTGTGTGACTTGTTTCATTGTGATATTCACATTATTGTAGTGTTCTGCAGCCTAACTTCCAGGTTTGAGGTAAGACTAGAGTGCTGCACAGTCCTTATGCTCATCTTGGACAAGGAGACTTGACAGTGGAAACAATTTTATTTTCTTGAAATCATCCATAACTCTGTGTGTGTGGGTGTGGGTGTGTGTCACTACCCTCATTTTTGACAATGAGGATTGGCACTGACACCTTGAAACCTTCTACATAATTATGTCTGTATCATGAGTCTAAAAATGCTTGTTTGCATACTACTTTTAACTCTTCCCTAGATCATCTCTAAACAAAATTAACAGTGTTCTCAAATCCGCAAACCAGTTGTCAAGCAGTCAGATCTGACTCAAGAAGAACTCGTGAGTGTCAGAACATAACTGCCCCTCAGGGTTTTCAGGGGTCGATCGTTGGGAAGTAGACCAGCAGGCCTTTCTTCTAAGGCCACCTGGAGTAGGCTCAAACTGTGACTCTTTTGGTTAGCAGTGACACATGTTAATTTATTACAGCTCACAGGTACATCTTTGTGACCATATTTATGCCTCTGTTTAATAATTTTATCTCTCAATCAGTTGCATTTCAGTGTAGAGATATTATGTCTGGTACATCTCCACAAGAGCCTAAAACTTCCTTGCATTCATATGTGCTCAATAAATATCGGTTTTAGCGACTTGTTTGCTCTTCTGATTTTTATTCTCTATCATCCATCCTAAATTCCATCTGTCTCTATCCATTCATTCTCGACTTTTCAATAATGTTTGGATATATATTATCTTGCAGCCTTTATTTATTTTTTTAATAATTTTAATTAAAGTTTACAGAGATTTTGGATTTTCATTCATTCACTGTTGCACTTTTCTCCCTGTCCAACTTCCCCCCAGTTTGTTCTTCTCTTTGAAAAGTTATTATTAACTCTAGTTCCTGAACACCATGGCTTTGCTTACTTCTCATGTCAATGCCCTCTCCTGGCAGCACTCTTAATTATATTTTACTTTTTAAAAAATGCCTGTTTAGTGAATAGTTCAAACTGATTCAGTGTAAGACTTTGCCTTCTTTGCTTCTCTATCCATGCTTCTAAGCACCACTAGAGAAAGTTACAAAAGTATTATGAGTGAGTGAAAAGGCCATACATAGTCTAGGCAACATTTAGATTTTATTATAGGGTGAAAAACATTAAGTAAGTAATTGGTGAAGGCTGTTCAACATGAAGTTTGGTTTTAGTGAACTTTACACTTTGAAAAAAAAAGCTAAATTGCAAATTATATATTTTCTTTATTTTTGCCACATTATAAGTGCAGTTTAAGGAAATATTTTGTTCAGTAACCCTGTGGCATTGTGTAACCAAATGTAACTCAATGTGTACATGCACTTTATCCTGGACCAAAGGCTGGAATTCTGATGCCTCTGACCATCAATAGGCGTGAATTTTACATCCTAATTGGCAGAGAAAACAGAGCATTAAGTGAGCTGTCCAAATGTACTTTAGAAACAAAAAAAGTGCCATGCTCTTTGAAGGTAGATAATTTCTATTTAATCTCTATTAAATGAAAATATTATTGTAATATTCTAATGTTATTATCAGGTTAAAATATTATCAGAGTCAGATTACTTTTAAAATCCCTCACACCATATTACGGAGCTCTCGTGGCCTAGTAGAAAGAAGCTGTGCTGCAATTTTGAAGGCACACACTTTGAGTCCACCAGTTACTCTGAAGGAGCAACATGGGCAATCTCCTCCTAAGTCATTAACTGCCTCTGAAAAATCACCTGAGGGTCAGTTATGGGTGGGTTCTGACTTGATGGTACACAACAACAACATAGTATTACATACTTAAAGTCTATATTGTTGTGTTGTCTATACAATTAGATTAAAAGCAACATTTCCCTAATTTCAATGTTTCTGGTCATTGCTACTAAATGATTGAAAAAACCTAGATCTAGCCAAGGATGTTATATGTCTCTTTACAAAATTTATATCTTCTGCTAAGAAAATAACTCTTATATATTATTGATGGGATTATAAAATGGTACAATCACTCTGGAAGGCAATGTGGCACTTCCTCAAAAAGCTGAACCTAGAAATTCCATATGACCCAGTTATTCCAATGCTTGAAATATACCTTGAAAGAACAAGAACTGAGACACAAACGAGACTTGGACACCAATGTTCACAGCAGCATTATTCACCATCACAAGAACATAGAAACAAACCAAATGTCCAACCACAATCAAATGAATTGAGAAATTATGGTACATTCACATGATGGAATACTATGTGGCACATAGGAGCAATGATTCTGTAAATTACTACCTAACTTGGGAGGGACTGGAGAGCATTATGCTGAGTGAACTAACTCAGTTCCATCAGGACAAATGCTGTATAAAGCCATTATTGTAGGAAGAGTACGGGGATCGAAGGAGGGGATGGAAGCAGAGAAGTGAGGATGATCAGGGTAGGGTGGAGGTGGTTAATCATGGGGTCACACAATTTGATGGAGGGGTGTGAAAGAAATGGGAAAGATCCAGAGTGAAAAACAATGTATTCAAACTTTGTAAATAAACCAGTATAAAACGAAAACAACAACAACAAACTCCATAATGAGTTGGAAAGAGAATGTGAATGAAGAATAGTGTGAAACACAAAGTATTCAAACTTTGTAAATCAATATAAAATAAAATTTTAAAATATATTTACATCTTCTACATTTCTCCCCATATCACAGGACATAAAATCATTAGAAAAACTTTTCTAGTGGGGAGAGAAGTGCAGCAATGAATAAATGGAAATCCAAAATCTCTGTAAATGCTCATTAAAATTACCTAATAAAAAATTTTAAAAAGGAGAAGGGTGCAACAATGAATGAATGGAATTCCAAAATCTCTGTAGATGTTCATTGAAATGAAAAAGAAATAAATTCATTAATTAAAAAAAATTAAAAAAAGAAAAACTTTTCTAATTGAATTATTAATTATCCTTGGAAATTCTCTTTGCATAAAATCCGTTATAAAATCTGCTATAAAATCAGCTAACCAAAAACCTCACCTCACTCAAGGATGACAAGACATTTATTTTTTATAGTAAGACATCTTTGCACTCTTAACAGCTAATGGTCAGCTTGAGTGGCTAGATTTACATCTGCAGTGGATCCTTAAGCTTGTAAGTAGAAGCTAGCACACACTTACTTCTATCTGAATGACATGCTGACTGTCCACTGCATTCAGCGTTTCATTTAGACTGACAAGATTGTAGAAGTCAAACCTACTTGAAAATGCTTGGTCATTAGTGTCTTCCGATCATCTTCAATTTGTCGAAACTTGGCCTTCAGTCCTTTCATTTGGGTTTCCATTTTTAAAACATATTGGAAATCTCTCTGTGTTCTCAAGTTTAAGACTTCAATAGACTGGGACATATTCTGAACCTGTTAAACAAGAACACTGGCTTGCATTATTGTCAGTTGGCCATTTATCATATACAAGTATTACCAAAGGAGCACAAAATTACCTTAGCATAAAGAATGAGAAATATCAAATTCATAATTACCCTCTCATCTCAATTATTTTCAGTACAAATCTTCCTGATAAGCATTTAGGAAATACAGCAACATAAAATCATACCAGGTAGGAAATAATACAAATGGTCTTGTAGAATTAGAAATGACAAAATAGAAATAAGAATTTAATACATAAGATACGTAAATTTCACAAATAAAATATTCATTCTAGAGTTTGCTAAGCCTATCATGTCCTGACTTTTAAATGTCCAAATAAGCTGTTTCTTGAAATATTAACTTTTACTTCCTAACTACATGGGATGCTTAGCAATCATGGACTTTAATGAAGACCCAGATGTACTCATTCCAGGATGATTACTTCATGATAATACAAAAGTACTCCCCAGAGAGAAACGAAATTAATCAAGATGAGTGTTGGCAGTTCTGGGACAACTTCCTGAATCAAAGAATATAAATGTTTAAGGGTCATGAAAAATGGCAACTCCTTTAGATGTCTGGTAATAGGCACTAAGCACATGTTAAGTTTCTCAGGCATCTCAGTCAACTAAGTCCTAGGCTTTCAGAAAGAACAAATACAATGTAAACAATAAAGAATGCATAAATGAGTGGAAAGGAAAAATAGCCCAATTTCCTGGCAGAAAAATTCCTGAAAACAAAGCAAAGACTTCTAAAAGTAGGGGAGACATTGTAAGAATTGAATAATAACTGTCAATAGACTGCTATAAAGAATAAGATAGATCTCTAAGAGGCAATGGTGACAAAAATTTCTGTCTACAGAACAAGATTGTTATTTATTACCTGAGTTTGTGAGAAATACAGAAGAATCTCAGCTGTACTCCATGAACACTGAATCAGACTATGCCTTTTAGAAAAATTCCCAAGTTAGTCTCATGTCTATTAAGGTCTGATAAACACTGTTTGCTTAGCCTGGAGGACATTTCCTAATTCTTTGCTAGATGAGAAAAGAGTAAAGATTTTGTATAATTTGTTCCTTTTGTTTTAAATCAAATATTGACATATAATAAACATATATGTGTATGTAAAATGAAATAGAATACAAAGCAAAAAGGATAGAAAAGCTATGGGAGGGCTCTTGTTTTATTGGTGACCACCAGACAAGTATAACTTAATGTGCAACAGATCTGAATCTTCTCTGATCTTGCGCTACACTCACCATCTTTGGTTACAGTCACTGTGTCAATTTATCTCGTTAAAGAACTTCTCTTTCTCTGACTCTCCACTTTTCCCATCATGATGTCTTCTTCCAAGGACTAGACCCTCTTCATAATATACCCAAAATATGTCAGACAAAATATCACCATCCTTGCATCTAAAGAGCACACTAATTGCATTTTGTCCATAGGATATTCTGTATTCTTCTTCAATGTCACAATTCAAAGGCATTTTTCCTTTATATGAACAGATGGTTATAAGAATACATATGAAATTAATACTGGGGGTTTTTTTCCAGAGTGAGATGTGGGAAGAGATGTGAGAAAATAAATATCACAGAAAAGGGTCCCTAGTAAAGAAATTGTGTTCAAGCCTTTAGGCAGTATTGGTGCTTTTGTGGTTTAAGGAGTTGCACTGTCAACTCAAAATCACGTGTTTCAAACACACCAGTTGCTCTCAAGAAGAAAGATGAGCAATCAATTTCCTTCCATGCAATTTATTGCCTCTGAAAACCCCCTGCTGGGTCAGCTGTAGATTGGTTCTGACTAAACAGTAGTCAACAACAACAAATCTATAGAAGGATGGGCAATCTCTTCCCATGTGATTTATTGCTTCTGAAAACCCACTGGAGGGTCATTTATGGGTCAGTTCCAACTTGATAGTACACAACAACAACAAAAGCATATGAATAAATAGATACATCAAATTGTGGTCATGCAAAAAAGGGTGGTGGGATTTCAAGTGAGTTTTGCTTTGCTTATTATATATTTATGTATTATTCATATTTTATAATGAATGTGTATTACTTTCGTTGTTGTTGTTGTTATATGCTGTCTAGTTGCCTGTGACTCATAGCGACCCTATGTACAATAGCCCTAAATTCTCTTTATTCTGTGCCAATCTTATTGTCTCTGACACACCTACTCCTAGTCACTGAATCAATTCTTCTCACTGAGGGTCTTCCTTTCTTGTGCTGTCCCTCCACCTTCCCAAGCATGATGTCTCTCTCCAAAGACTGGTCCCTCCTTGCAGTATATCCAAAGTATGTCAGACGAAGCTTCAGAATCCTTGACACCAAGTAGCAACCTTCATCCTCTCCAGGATGAACCTGTTTGTTCCCCTAGCAGTCCATGTTATATTCAAGAGTATATGCTCTTCTCAAGCACATTACTTATGTCCTCAGTGAAAAAAAAAATACATTAACTGACACAATTATAAATTACAAACACAGAGCAGAAAATTTATTCAGAATAATAATTCATAATTAAGTCACAAAGCCTAGAGAGTCTGCCAGCTATAAAGGATGCTTACATATTCTGAAAAAATAGTAAATTCAATGCCTTGGTCTGTCTCATTATCTCCATTTCTTCTACCAGACAAGACTAAAATTCTATGAATCATTTTCTTCTGCTATCTTGATGCATCACCATACTCTTCATTGTCATGTCTTTTCAGAACATATACCAATCCATAAAACTTATTCTGTAATGTTGCGTGTTGGTTGAGGAAATGAAGGGGCTAATCTTACTGTGAGTTCCATACAACAACAGACCTTGCACAAAAACAAGCAAAGAATATACAATAAATATATACTGAAAAAGATTGCTTTTATTCTGAAAAAGGTATAAAAATAATTAATATTTAATATTTTAAAGAAAATTGCTCTTATCAAATGGCTCTCACATAATTTCTTCATTTATATACTCAAATTCAGAAAGTTGAGGGGTTTTTTTAACTTTAATATAGAGCAAACGTGCAAAGACAAAATTGAAAACATGGTGACTGGTTCTAACTATATTTATTGTTAAATATGTATAATGAAAGGTTATTTATGTTAAGGAAACTGTTTACGCATTGGAATAAAGGCATTGATTGATAAGTGTATTTACCGTTAGTATGGACAATGACCTCTTAGTTATTGCCATGACCTTATGCACTGTGTAGACAATTAGGAAATAGCAGGCAAGATATTCTGAGTAAACTCAAACAGCCACTGTTTATCTCTTTTTATCCCTTTGCATCTAAGTTAACCTACCAAGTTCATTTTTAATTTTATTTCTGCCATGGGAAAATGCACTAAACATGTTTTTCCCCCCTGAGATGTGATTGTGACCTTCTATATTACAGAATCATGTGTAATTATAAGAGCTACATTTAGGGCAATGACTGGAGATATACCTGTCTAATTGGCAAGCATTGACTCTGAATTGCATTTTGCTCTCTTCCCTCTCTCTGCCTAAAATTATTTAGATCCTCACTGGTCATGGAGACCTGCAGAGCATAAGCTTTATCCTTACATGATCTGATGATACATTGAACTGGCTAATTCACCTTAACACTTGTAGAAAGAAGACCTGAGTCCTATAGGAAACCACTATCAGTCTGGTTGTGTCTCATGCTGTGAACTTTATCTTTCCATATGTCTCCTTGTACTTAGTTCTTCTATGAGTTTTCTGTTAACTGAGGGAGTTCTGATGCTTGAGTTCCTAGTTAGTTGGGTTTCTAACTAAAAAAATGACCTTCCTCTCAGGATTTGACTCTAGAGGGTCTGCTGGAGAGCTCTGGTGCCTTAGTGATAAGGAATTGCACTGCCAACCCAGAGGTATGTAATTCAATTCCACAAGTGCTCTGCTGGAGAAAATGATGGGCAATCTCGTGCTGTGCAATTAGCTGTCTGAAAACCAGCTGGAGGGTTAGCAATGAGTCAGTCCCAACACAACCGGTACCCAACAACAACAACAAGAGACTCTGCTAGAAAAATATAGACAATCTCCTCACATGAAGCCTCAGAAACCCAATGGAGAGTCATCTATGTGTCAGAAGCAACTCTGTGGCATAAATATTTGAGTTTTGATTTTGAGTTAAGGTTGCTTTGTTTTCTTGTTTGAAGAGCTTCCCTCTCTAGTTTAATAAGATCATTCTCCCATCTTTATTGAAAATTTATCTTAAGTCCTTATTTAATCTAATTCTTTACATAAGTAAAATTCTGAAACTAAACTCAAATTGAACTTACAATCAAGTTAAACTAACAAACTCAAATTCAGAATTGTATTATTATTCTTAGTGTGCAGACTACTTATAAAAATATGTATGGTATAAAATGTTGGTTAACACTGAACTTAAAAAAGAGACTTTATTCTCTTCTTTTTTAAACCAATAGGACTTCTGGGAATCTTTCATACTAAAATATATGTTGGAAGGTTCTAAATTCATTATCCTGGTAAGAATGTTATTGCCAGAATCCTATTCTAAAAGTCACTTTAGGAAATACTGACCTAGATACTGGAAGATATATTCAATTGCACAGAGAAGTTAAATAACTATTTTAAATGTGAATAACTTTACTTTAGACATATTAAGACATAAAATGGTGAAAGCAATAGTATCTTTCTAATATTCATTGAAATAAATATTTTATGCTAAGATTTTTTATAGCATGTCACTTATGTAAATTTGAGCACCACTAGTGGTATTTGAGTGATATTGAAATAATATTTAGAAAATGATCCTTAGACCAAACTAACTTATAACTTACTGACTTGAGTAATATTAGAAAGTCTTTTCATCTCAGAAAATATGAGTTTCCTTTTCCATACACTTAGAAAGATAACTACTTTTGCTGTGAAAATAGAATGAAAGACTAAGATTATAATAGATTATCATTACAATTAATCTCATTAATAACATTGAATATTCAATTACTAGTGTCTGGGTAGTATTGGCAGTTTGTGTTCATCAACTAAACTATTTTTAATCCACCCAATGATGCCTTTGATAAATATTACAGACAAGAAAATTCTATAGAGCAGCTCCTTCCCTTACAGTAGGGATCAACAGGAATCAGAACTGACTCAACGGCAACAGTTTTTGTTTTTGAAATATATCATTAAATCAGTCTCAGCTCATGTTCAGTATTATCTGCTATCTAAGCAGGCGCTATGAGTCAATTCTGACTCATGGTGACGTCATACATGTTAGAAGCTTATTTCATAAGGTTTTCAATGCATGATTTATTTTTTAAGTAGATTATAGATCTGTTAGTTTCTGAGACATTTCTAAATGGACTTGAACAGCTAATCTTTCAGCAAGCATGTGAACCATTTGCATGACTTATCATGTGAACCATCTGTATCATCCAGGTATGCTTGTCACCTGCTATCTTGAATGTATGTGAAATTAACAGCAATCAGCAAGGGACTGGCTCATTTTGAATAAAGAATTCTTGGTTCCAGTGTCCCCTTTCTCTGAGTCAATGCAGTAAATCAATTCTATTTACTTTCCTTTAGGTGCTGTAAAGTGGCCCCTCCAAATCTATTCTTCCTTTGTTGACATAATACTGCCAACGAATCTAAAAAAAAATAAAAATAAAATCTAAATCTAATTGCTTGTGACTTTGATGTTGTTAATACATTTTCATTTTGTGTTTTTTAGTTTATTAATAGAGCTTTAAAATTATTTTAAAGAATAACTTTAAAACCTTCAAATACATTACATATTGGAAGTGGTGTAATATTAATTTTTGGTTGCTTTCAACAAACCAAAACAATATTTTTTAATTTACCCTATAAATAATTACTTATTTTATCAGAGGACATTTCACTTTGGAATATATTTTTATTTGAGCCTATAGATACCAAATTACTCCTTTTTTTAAAATATTTCTAGTTCAAATTAATCTTTCCAAACAATTGAACAAAAATTTCTATTTGTGTTTATGTATATATGCTGCCCTATAAAAAAAAAAATAGTAATACAAATAAGTTCATTGTATCTAAGAATATTGTTCTCACCATAATTGATGAAAAAAGAATTTGGCATGGTGTATCAGGTTGGAAGAGAATGTCAGTAATCCGAGGAAAATGTGATTTAATAATAAAATAAAATTCATATTAGAAACAAATTATTATTACAAACACCTTCTTTAGTGTGGCTAAGGCATGCCTCCTCTAACCAGACTAGGGTACACCTAATTCAGGCCATTGTCTGCAATTACTTGCTATGCATTAGAGACTAAGGATAACTGAAGAAGAATTGACACCTTTGAGTTGTGGTGCTAGAGAAGAATACTGAACATACCCAAGAGACTGCCAAGAGAACAATCAAGTCTGTTTTTGAAAGAGTGAAACCAAATTTCTCCTTGGAGGCTAGGATTTTTAAGCTCTGTCTCACATACTTTGGGCACGGGACCAGGAGGTCCTTGGAGAAGGGGATCATGATGCTCGGAAGAGTGGAGGGACGGTGCAGGAGAGGAAGACCTTGGATGAGATAGATAGACAAAGTAACTGGGGCAATGGGGGAGTATGTTGGAGTCACTGAGACTCAGTCAGGATAGGGAAGGCTTCAGAGCTACTGTACTATGGGGTTGCTATGAGTTATGAACGACTCAATGGCACATGATAAAAACAACACTACCTCCCCTAGTAACAAACAAAATATATATGATTTTATTTTCATCAAAATAAAGAAAATAAAGCGCAGAAAAAAATACATAGAAATAAGCAAAACTTGTTCATTTCTAATAGTATATTAGCTGGAGTCATTAAATTTTAATGAAAATGGTATATACTATTATCTGGTATTTAAGGAGCACATAGAATGGGATCTTATAAAACAAATAAACAAACAAAAAAACCTTAAGAAGAGAGCACCACTAGGTGATATCTCCAAATAAAGAGAAATACACACAGGTGAATTCTTGAATAAGAACATAAAATAAAGGCATCACAAATTCCTGGACCAGCATTAGACTTTCAAATAATGCTTAAGCATCCAAAAGCAATTTGTTTTTCATTATATGGCAATGAATAGAAGTTACTGTGACTGGACTTGAAATTGTGTAAAGTTATCTATATGAATAAGCTTTTATTTTTCTAGCTTTCCTTAATTTTTCCGTAAAAAGTTCCTATTCAGTACTCTAATTATGTAGATGATCATAAAAAAAACATGGTTGTACAGAGTGAATTTTGAATATAATGTCTTCTTGACATAAGTACTACTAATTTACCTTATTATCCCTGACATTGTATAAAATTCAAACATGCTGTCATCTTTCCATCAACCTGGTCACACAGCTGTCTTAATAGATTCAAAGCCTGAAATGCATTCCAGAGCAGAGAAAGGCTGAACGGAGATAACTTAAAGGACTAGTGCTATTTTTTTTTTACACCAAACATAAATAACTTTCCATAAGATGACTTTCATCTGTAAAAGACAATAAATCAAGAGCATTCTGTATTTGATTGTTATGGATCCAGCCTAAGTAAATTTTATAGAGAGAAAGCTATTGAACGAAATTGAAGAGCTTAATGTTCAAAGGACTGACTTAGAGAATGATGATAAATACTTGGAATTATTCATTATCTGTCGAGATAGTTTGCACATTGCATGCCATTATTTTAAATTCCTTGCAAGGATGCTAATGAAATCTGAAAGTATGAGCTCAAAGAGCTAAAGGAGTGACTCAGAGTTGAAGATGAATTTCTGTCATGAGGGTAAGACTTCTTGCTTTATTTTTACCTTCCTTTGGAGAACGGACATTTAGACATGTTAGAAAGTGAATCTTAAGAAGGAATAGTTAAGAATAATGAACAATCATACAAATATATTAACATAGGTAAAATTGTTACATACTCTTTTGAAGCAACATGAACTAGCTTATTTGAAATAGGAACAAAAATCAGTTGATTAGACATTGTAATTAATTAACTGTATTAATAAATGTTAATTTATGTTATAAAATGAAATGTCTATGAATGATTGTACAAAAAACTAAAATGATTTGTAAAACTTTCATCAAAATTTAAAGGACAAAAATAATCAGAAGCAAGGGAGCTCTGGTGGCCTAGTGGCAAGAAGCTGTACTGCAAGCTCAGAGGTATGCAGTTTGAATCCACCAGATGCTTTGCTGGAGAAGGAGGGGCAATCTCCTCCTGTAGCACTCAGATCCGATTTGACGGTACACATACACAAAAAATAAAATTAAATTAAAAAAAATCAGAAGCAATCATATCTTCTTTACAGAATTTTCTTTATAGAATGATAAATGTTAAAAGGACTACACACAGGAACCAGAAGAAATCCTACCTTTTCCAGAAGCTGCCGAAGCTGCCGGCTTTTGGCATCTCGAGAACAAAGGTTCTGTTCTGGTGCAACCACAGTGCAAATGCATCGCCCATCAGGATCTTGGGCTGAACTGTAGACTTGCCACCCTTCTTTGGGGCTAATCTGAGTCTGTGAAAAACAATGGTGAACAAACAAACCATAAACTCTAGTTACAGGATGCAGAGAACGTCAATGTGTAGAATTTGAAGCATAGTATCTTTTTTGATACCTACAGTATGTGTTTTCATTTCTTAGAATAAAAAGAGGTTAACTTACATAGGCAGCACAGTTTCATTCACTATTCTGTATCACTGTACAGATGGAAAATATTTTTATTTCATATTTCTGGACTCATATTATTAACTGTTTATTGGATCATCACAAAGTGCTAAAATTTTTAATCCTATTTTGCCATTTTAATGCAAGTTTACAAGAACCATTTAGTTGCTTAATCACTTATGACGAGTTTTTGTACAGAAATTGTTTTCAACAGTAAATGATAATCAGTAGTAGTTATTTTTCTCATTACTATTTATATACGTTATGCCAAGGCATAGGCCTGTGCTTCCCATGTATTGAGGGAAAATAAAAAAAAAAAAATGATATCGTTGTTGTTTTGCAAAGTAAGTGGATTCCAAGAGAACTAATAAGAGTGTTTTGGCCTAACCTGCCAAACTGATCTTCCCAAATCACCACTGTGCACAAGTCACACCACCTCCCTAAAACCTTTGTTCAAAATGTCATTGAAATTCCAGTGCAACTGGCCTTCTATTTCTGTTGTTAATCTTATCTCCTGTACTTTTCTATATTGACCTTCTTTCCAAGAAAATTGGTTGCTGTGTGTGTATTTTTCAAACAGACCACATTGATTCATGATTGTAGAGTGCTCATTCTGTTTTTCTTGCTTGGAAAACCTCCTTTATAATCTTTCAAATTACTCAGACTTTGCCAATTTCTCCAAAAAAATTTCTGGAAAAATTGTCTGTATCCTTCATTAGGCCTTTAATGTGTATTATCTGATTGTCTTTCATATGTCTCTTACTTAAACAATTAGCTCGAATAGTAGAACAATTATTCAGATACTAGACATATTAGTTAATTCTTACCTGTCACATCAAGCATTTAAAATTTTTTGCAGATATGTTTAGTATTCTTTGAGAAAGTACTGAACTTGGCACATATAGTTTTCATTGTATAAACAGAAGCCTTTGTGGATGCCATAGTATGCTGCCAAGAGAAACCTTCATTCCTTCAGCTTCTGGGAGGATCTACAGCCTAGGATTCAGTCGAAACTCCTTTTGGAGATTTGTTTAAAAATGCAGCTGCTTTGAAGATCAGACTCTTTTCCAGGGCAGTCCATATCCACTGCTTTGTCAATAAAGAATAAATCTCTTGCCCTTACTCAGGAAACTGAACAGAGCCACCAGCTCCAGAGCTCCCAATGACATTGGATGAAGCCTTTATTATAGTTCTACCACATGAGAACAAATCTTTCTTTTCATCGGTCTTACTCTTCTTTCATATTCTCATTATGGGTATTGCTAAGTCCACTCCTCACTAAGTCTCCTGAAGTTCTAATATATTAATCTGAATTTCGGAATTTATTTCTCTGGTAAGCTGACCTGTAATAGAGGTATTAAATGATCTCATTCAGCTGATCAATTTCTTGGAATGTAATTTATAGTTGCTATTTTGGTGATCTTAAAAGGAATTCAATTTCACTCCAATCAATATTCAGAAGGCAGACTGTGGTTCTTTTATGGCAACCAATTCATAACATCATCTTTAATGTTTTTTTAAGATAAAAATTCCCCTGGTTTATTTTTAGTCCTGGATTTAACTTCATTTTCTTATTTAAACTGCTGGTTACATTTAAAAAAAATCTATCTTTCAAAAGAAAAGTCATGGGGGGAAGGGACATGGGAATTATATGCTAATGAAGGAATTTTTTTTTCTTTTTCTCTTTGGAGGGGGATGTGAGCTGGTGAGGGTTGGGCAGGGAGAAAAGTGCGGCAATGAATGAATGGAAATCCAAAACCTCTGTAAATGTCTATTAAAATTAAAAATAATAATAAAAAAAGAAAAATCAGAGGTATATGCATACATCCGTATAAAATTTTATTATGGTAATCCTTCTAGTCAAAGAGAGTATAAGAAGGTAAGTCCTCTAGTTTTGTACAATGGAATGCTGCTTTGGATTCTGGTGGTACAGCAGATGACATGTCAAGCTGCAAACCAAAGGGTGGGCATCTGAATCCACCAGCCACTCCACAGGAGAAAGATGGGCATTTGCCTTTAGTAAAGAGTTATTTCCTTACATAAGGTCACTATGAATAGAAATTGGCAGAGTTCTGGTGGGGTAGCGTACTGTTCAAACCCACCAACCACTCCACAAGAGAAAGATCATGCAGTCTACCTGTAAAAATTGTACTCTTGGAAACCCTACATCAGTTCTCTTGCCATATTCCACTGCAGAGAATATGTTGTTGTTGTTGTTATGTGCCATCGAGTCGTTTGGGACTCATAGCGACCCTATGTACAACAGCCCTAAACCCTGCTCTATCCTGTGCCAATTGCATTGCCTCTGACACACCCATCCTGATTACCTCAGTCACTGAATCAATCCACCTCATAGAGGGTCTTCCCCTTCTGTGCTATCCCTCTACTCTACCCAGCATGAGGTCCCTCTCCAAAGACCTATCTCTCCTTGCAACACGTCCAAAGTATGTCAGACGAAGCCCCAGAATCTTTGCCTCCAAGGAGTAGCCTGGTTTAACCCTCTCCTGGATGAATCTGCTTGTTTTCTTGGCAGTCCATGGTACATTCAATAAATACTCTTCTCCAGCACCACAGCTCAAAGTGTCAATTCTCCTTCTGTCCTCCCTAGTCATTGTGCAGCTCTCTGATGCATAACAAGTGATTGCAAAGACCATGGCCTGTATCAGGCGCACCTTCGTCTCCAAAGAGACAAGGTTGTTCTTGAGTACTTTAGAGAGGTCCCTAACAGCAGATTTTCCCATCGCAATATGTTTTTTGATTTCCTGGCTGCTGGTGCCAAGAGTGTTGACTGTGGAGCCAAGCAAACTGAAGCTGTGAACAATCTCAATCTCTTCGCCATCCATCCTGATGCTACCAATTGGTCCAGTGGTGAGAATCTTTGTCTTCTTGACATTAAGCCTCAGTCCATATTGAAGGCTGCAGTTCTTGACCCTCTGCAGTAAGTGTATGAGGTCCTCCTCAGTTTCAGTGAGCAAAATTTTATCATCTGCATAACGCAGATTGTTGATAGATCGTCCACCAGTCCTAACGCCACGCTTCTCCTCATAGAGCCCAGCCTCTCAGATTATCTGCTCTGCATACAGGTTGAAAAGGTATGGATATAGGACACATCCCTGGCATACACCCTTCCCAATTTTGGACCATGCAGTGTTGCCCTGCTCTGTTCTGACGACTGCCTCTTGGTACAAGTATAGGTTTCACACTAGCACGATTAAATGTTCTGGGATTCCCATTCTTCTCAGAGTCAGCCACAGTTTGTTATGATCCACGCAGTCAAATGCCTTTGCATAATTAATCAAACACAGATAGACATTCTTCTGGTATTCTCTGCTTTCAGCCAAGATTCATCTAACATCGGCTACATATCCCTAGTACCACGTCCCCTTCTAAACCCAGCCTGGATTTCTGGCAGCTCTCTGCTGATGTACTGTTCCAGTCGTTTTTTAATAATCTTCAGTAGAATCTTGCTTGCATGTGAAATCAATGCTGTTGTTCTGTAGTTTCCACACTCAGTTGGGTCACCCTTCTTCGGAATGGGAACAAATATAGATCTCTTCCAGTCAGTTGGCCAAGTAGTTGTTCTCCAGATTTCTTGGCACAGCTTCTTGAGCACGTCCAGGGCAGCATCTGTTAGCTGAAATATGTCAACTGATATACCATCTATTCCGGGGGACTTATATTTTGCTATTTCCTTCAAAGCAATTTGAACTTCTGCTGTCATCACCATAGGCTCTTGCTCAAATGTTATTTCATTATTCTTCTGCATCTGCCAATTCCTTTCTATACAATGACTCAGTATATTCCTTTCATCTTCTTTTGATACCTCCTGGATCATTTAATATTCTGCCCAAAGCATTCTTGACTGTAGCAACTCGAGGTTTGAATTTGTTTTTCAGTTCCTTGAGCTTAAGAAATGCTGAACAAGTTCGGCCCTTTTGATTTTCCGACTCTAGCTCCTCGCACATTTCATTGTAATATTTTGCTTTATCATTCCGTGTTGCCTTTTGGAATCTTCTGTTCAGCTCTTTAGTCTCTTGCATCCTTCCTTGTGCTTTGGCTTCTCTACGTTCCAGTGCAATCTTCAGAGAATATACTCCAAAGAAATTAGAACTGAGACACAGAGATTTATATACCAATGTTCATAGAAGTGTTATTTCCACAATCCCAGGATTAATGATAACCAGGATTAATTCCATGGCAATTTTTTTAATAAAAATTTATATTTTCACTTAAACTATAAGATACATTAAATAATGTTCAAGGGATCATCAGACACAAGAAAGGAAGTAAAAGACACAACATGTATAGATATTTATAATTTAGCTAAAATTGATAAAACGTTTTGCTTAGTGATCATGTATAAATGAGAAAAGATCTTAAGAAGCATATATTTTAATTGACAGTTTGAGTTTAGTTTGGTTAAATGATGAGAAATTATCAACATACATCAAAGTAGCAGAAAGGGAATTAAATGAATGTGAAATTGGGAGAACTGGCTGCAAAGAACCTCTTTAAAGAGTTAAAAAGCATGGATGTTAGTTTAAAGACTAAAGTGTACCTGATCTAAGGATGATATTTTCACGTGTTTCCTATGCATCTGAGAGCAGGACAATGAATAACAATTACATAAGTAGTGATACATTTGAATTATGCCATTTGGGAAGAGTGCTGAATACCTACTAGGTTACCAATAGAACAAACAAATCAGTCTTGGAAATGGTGCAACCAAGGTTCTCCATAGAGGCAAAGATGGTGAAACTTCATCTCACCTATGTTGATCATGTTGTCAGAAAGGGCCAGTCCTTGGAAAAAGATAACATGCTCGTAAAGGTGGTAGATCAGAGAAAGAGAGGAAGACCCTCAAGAAGGTGGATTGACACAGTGGCTATTAACAATGGATTTGAGCATATCAGAAATTATGAGGCTAGGAAAAAGTTCAGATTTATTGTCCGTAGGGTTGCTATGAGTTGTAGTTAATTTGATGGGACCTAAAATACCAGGTAGTGCTAATTAAGTACTGTGAAAATATAGTCTAATAGACCCCTCAATAACAGACTTATGGAGAGTAAGAACATTCTCAGTCACAAGGGGGAAAAAGGAGTAAAAAAATTCTCTTGCTACATTCATTTTTAAGTTTTTTGTCAGATGACAGTATATACTCCTTTTCTTGTTCTAAAATTACATTTCGTATCTGTGTGCATACAAAATTTGTACACACTGTGCTTCACACTATCCTTCAGTCAGTCACACAATTACCATTGAACTATGTCTTGTCTTTGCAGATCCCCACCAGATCTTTCCAATTTCCTTTGCCCCCATCTCCACCCACCAGATCGTGTGACCTTGTGATTTCCCCCCTGCCAATCCTCACTCCTCTGCTCCCATCTTTCCACCCCACCCCTTGGACTGTAATACACGTTTTCCTAGTTATCCTTCTATTTTTACAATAATGTTATTATGCAGTATTTGTGCTTATGCGACTGAGTTAGTTCACTCCGCTTAACACCCTTTAGACTGTCCCACCTTATCTGGTAATTTTCAAAATCATTGCTCCTGAATGGTCCTGAGTACTATCTGGTGAATGTAACCAATTTCTCAATCCACTTGATTATGGTTAGACATTTGGGCTGTTTCCAAGTTCTTGTGATTTAGTATAACACAGGTATGAACATTGGTGTACAAATTTCCATTTGTGTCTCAGTTATAATTACTTTGGAGTATATTTCATCATTGGAGTAATATGGAATTTCTATGTTCAGCTTTTTTGAGGAAATGCCAAATTGCCCTCAGAGTGGTTGTATCATTTTACAATCCCACCAACAATCTATTAGTTCCTATTTCTCCACATGCTCTCCAACATTTATTGTTTTCTGTCATCTTAAACTTTGCCACAACTACTGGCATAAGTGGTATCTCATTGTGGTTTTGATTTTCATCTCTCTTATTATCACTGATTTAGAGCATTTCTTCATGTTTCTGTTGATCATTTGAATGTCTTCTTCTGTCAGAAGTCTTTCAATGTCTTTTCCCATTTTAAAATTGGGTTGTCAAGTCTTTTTCTTGTGGACGTCCTTTAGTATTTTGTAAACTTTTGTTATGATTCCTTTGTCCAAGATCGTATTATCAAGTGTTTTTTTCCCCAGTCAGTAGGTTTTCTTTTCACTTTGTTGGAAAATGTTTTTGATGCACACAAGGGATTTAAAATGGGACCTTACCCATTTATCAATTTTATCCTCTCCTAGTTGGGCATTTCTGAGTGTACTTTTCAGCTTCTTGATCCTATAGGCTACACTCTCTGACCCTCTAAGCTTGGCCTCACTTTCTCTCTTATGATCTTTATGGTTTTGGGGCTCTATCCAAGGTGTCTGATCCACCTAGAGCTGATTTTTTGTGTCTGGTGTGAGATGTGAATCCTGCCTCAGCGTTCTTCAGGTAGCAATCCAGTTTTGCAAGCACTATTTGTTGAGAGGTTGTTAGTTCCCCATTTGATAGGTTTTGTTTCTTTATCAAATATCAGTCCACTGTGGATGGGATGGGTTAATTTTGGGGTTCTCAATTTTGTTCTATTGGCCTGTATGCCTGTCACTCTAGCAGTACCATATTGTTTTGGTTGTTATAACTTAATAGTAAGTTTTGAGAGAAGGGGGTGCTTTGCCTCCCATTTCATTCTTGTTTTCAGAAGGGCTTTGCTTATTTGAGGTCTGTTGCCCCTCTAAATGAATTTGACAATTGCCTTTTCAATTTCCTTGAAAAATGAATTTTGTGTCTGCATTGGGATTGCATTAAACATGTAGATCGATAAAGAAATACATTTAAAATAAAATTATATTATGGATATTAATGGGCTTTAAAGGACCACTGGATATCTCATATATCTTGACATTATTAACATATACATATATACTTCTCACGCTCCCTCTCTTCTTTCTTATTCAAAGGACTGTAAAAATACTATTTATCAGTTATGGACAATTTTCTGGTAGTTTATCATTTGGCAAGTAATCAGTTTTAACTCATAACAACCCTATCTATGTATAACAGAACAAAACTCCATAGTCATGCATCAGCCTATCAAATTTTGCTACTTTTGTGCTCATTAGTGTAGCCATTGTGTCAGTTCATTTTGTTTATTTTGTTTCTTCTTTTTCTAAAAAAAATTATCTTTTATTTTCCCAAACATAATATGCATCATCTTGGACTGGTCTCTCCAGGTAGGATGCTCAAAATAGAAAGTACTTAAGACAAGGTCTTACCATCTTCACTTTCATGGAATATTTTGGTTTTACCTCTTCCAAAACATATTTAATCATTCTTCTGAGAGTTCAAAATTCACTCAGTGTTCTTTGCCAACACTGTAGTGCAAATACACCAGTTTTTCTAACATTTACCTTATTAATTATCCAGCTTACACACACATGCAAAGTGACTTAAAATACTATCATTTGGATTAGGTGATTTTCAGTCCTCAAATGACATCTTTGTTTTTACAACTTTTAAAGAGTCTTTTGCAAAATATTTACCCATTTCAATATTGTCTGATTTAATAATTTTTGCCTCCATAGATATTGATGGACCCAATAAAATGCAATTATTTATAATTTTAATCTTTTCACTGTTCTTCATTTTTTTCATAACATGAATCAAAAGAACTCCACTTATTGTATCTTGAGTTGAATTACAATGGTTAAATTCTTTTTGTGCTATTACAAATCTCATCTTTAAGACAGTACTTAGAAATGAAATTACATTTATATTCATAACTACTCATGGTTAGGCATATATTAATTACTGTCTAATCTGAAAGGTGATTCAACAGAGTGTGGAAATTTTCTAACAATATCATTGATATCACATCCAAGCAAGATTCTGCTGAAGATCGTCCAAAAACAACTGGGACAATATAACAACAGAGAACTGCCTGAAGTGCAGGCTGGACTTAGAAGAGGCTGTGGCACTAGGGATATTATAGCTAATGTTAGATGGATCTTGGCTGAAAGCAGGGAATGCCAGAGGAATGTTTGTCTGTGTTTCATTGACTGTACAAAGGCATTTGACTGTATCGATCACAATAAACTGTGGCTGACTTTGAAAAAAATGGGAATACCAGAACACTTGATTGTGCTTACATAAAACTTATACTTTAGGAGGTAGTTGTCAGAACAGAGCAAGGGGACACTGTGTGGTTCAAAATTGGGAAGGGTGTGTGTCAAGGATATGTCCTATCTCCCTATCTTTCCAATCTATATGCAGAATAGATTAACCAGGATGCTGGGCTCTGTGAGGAGAAGTGTGGTATCAGGATTGGAGGTGGACTCATCAGAAATCTGCGTTATGCAGATGACACAACCTTGCTTGCTGAAACTGAGGAGAATCTGAAGCTCTTGCTGCAGAGGTCAAGAATTGCAGCCTTCAAAATGGATTGAAGTTCAACATCAATAAAACCTAGATACTCACCACTGGGCCAACTGGCATCATCATGATAGATGGTGAAGAGATTGAGATTGTTGAAACCTTCAGTTTGCTTGGTTCTACAATCAACACTCTTGGTAACAGCAGCCAGGAAATTAAAAGAAGTATTGGGAAAGTCTGCTGTCAGAGACCTCTCCAAGGTACTGAAGAACAACGATGTCAGTCTGTAGACTAAAGTGTTCCTAACACATGCCATGGTTTTACAATTACTTGCTATGCATCAGAAGGCCGTACAATGACTAGGCATAATAGGACAATTGATGCCTTGGAGCTTTAGTGCTAGAGAAGAGTATTGAATATACCATGGACTGCTAGGAGAACAAACAAGTTTGTCCTGGAGAGGGTGAAACCAGGCTGCTCCTTGGAGGCAAGGATTCTGAAGCTCAGTCTGACATACTATGGACATGATGCAAGGCTTGGCTAGGGATGTCATGCTTGGGAGGGTGGAGGGACATCACAGGAGTTGAAGACCCTCAATGAAATGGATTGATTCCGTCACTAGGGTAATGAGGATAGGTGTGTTGGAGACAATAAGATTAGCAAGGTATAGAACAGGCTTTAGGGCTGTTGTACATAGGCTCGCTATGAGTCACTTGCGACTCAATGACACATAACAACAACAACAATCTGAAAAGATTCATTCCTGACTCTCCAGCAGGTTTTCTGAAGCTGTAAATTGCAAAGAAGGAGTTCACTCATGTTTCTTTCACATAGCTGCAGGTGGATTAGAACAACCAGAGAAGTCGCACGGTAATTTTTACTAATTCTCTCATGAAGATTTTTTCCCCCTACAACTGAAATGTAATCCACACTGATGACTAAAGGTTTTAGTTTTAGAATTTCATCATTTATTGCTTCAAATCCTTGCACTTTTAGTAAGCAACATTTGACCAACTGTATATTGGAAATTGACAATTGTGGTGCTAGCTTAAAAATTGGCTTTTCTACCCCTTATTGTTAGCTTCCTCTGGTCTCCATGCTTCGATTCATATTGAAGACTACAGTCCTTGATCATATGCCACAAGCATTTCATGTCTTCCTCACTTTCAGCAAGCAAGGTTGCTTAGAAGTCTACTTTGGAGATAGATTCTGAGGCATCAGCTCCAGTTCATAGTAATCCTCAAAACAGAATAAAACCTCACTGGGGTTTGCACCACCCTCCCTGTCACTGATATGCTGGAGTCTGTCTTTACAGTCAGTGTGAATATTCATCTTATTGAAGGTTTTTTTGTTTTTGTTTTCTTACTGAAGGTTTTATACTTTCACAGACCCTCTCCTTTTTATAGCAGACTATCTTTCTCCAGGGACTGGTCCCTCTTGAATACATGCCTAAAATATGTGAGCATGAATCTCACCATAGATGCAAATCTCAAGTTCACCCTGTACATATTACTTGCCCTTGGACAGATCATTTAGTCTCACTTTTCTGTAAAGTGGAAATAATAGTCTTTGTTTCTTAGGGTTGTTATAAGATTACATTTTTCTAAATTTAAAGTATTAAAGTAGTATCTGTAATAAGACTTTTATGTTATTACTAACCTCATTGATACTGTTATTAAAAATTGTTTCCCAATACTATAAAGCAACAAACCAAGAATAATTTCATAATTCCTAAGTTGCAGGCAACTCGACAGAACATAGCAATAACAACAATATAATAATAAATAGCTTGTGAGCATTGTATGGAAATAGACACATTCAGAGTCAGATGTTTTAGAAACTACAAAATTAATATAATCACCAGATCTTCAATTTATGAAATATTCATTAAATATCTATAGGGTGCCACACACTGTTTTAGGTACTAGGAAGATAAATTGTCATGACATTTGTCTGAAAGCAAAGTACAAGAAGGATATTTAACTGTGTTATACTGACTATGCAAAAACTTTCAATAACAGACTATATATACAACATTGAGAAAAATGGGAGTTATGGAACACTTAATTGTGTTCATGTAAACATTGTGCATAGACCAAGAAGCAATCATTTGAACAATATAAGAAGATATATTACATGGTTTATAATCAGTAAAATATGTGTTGGGGTTCTATCCTTTCACTACACTTTTTTAATCTGTATGATAAGTAAATGATCTAAAAAACTGGGCTACATAAGGAGAAATCATGATGTCATGATTGGAGGGAGATTCCTTGCTTGGAAAGGAGCAGATGCAATGTAGGGTGGTGGCAGCTGAGTCTGACTCCTACCCACCTCATAAATGGAAAACAAGGTTATATCATATATATATATGTGAATAAATGAATAATTTTAAATTTCCTGGGAGGTAGGATTGGAAAACAGTAAAAAGAAAGAAATATAATTTCAGTGAGGAGAGACCGGTCCTTGGAGAGGGACATCATGCTTGGGAGGGTGGAGGGACAGTGCAGGAGAGGAAGGCCCTCTATGAGGTGGATTGATTCAGTGACTGGGATAATTGGGATGGGAGTGTCAGAGACAGTGTGATTGGCACAGGACAGAGCGGAGTTTAGGGCTGTTGTACATAGGGTCGCTATGAGTCACAAGCGACTCGACGGCACATAACAACAACAACAACAACAACAACATCACTGAAACATATAATCAAGAAAATAAAAACTCAATGAGATCTTCTTTTTTCTATTTTATTATTCTTCTTCTTCTACTCAAAATACAAAATCTAGGGCACATTTTAAATTTGCAGATAACCTCAGTTTGGGTGAGCTACCTCGCAAGTGCTTGACAGTCTCACTTGGTCTCTGTGTTGGACTGTTCAGCTCTAGAGTATGAGCTCTAAATCACTAATCAATAGTGATTAAATCTAAATTTTTAAAAAATTACACAAATGATGCTATATAAAGTAACATTTTTCATTTGAATTTATTTCATTTGAAAATATCAGAAAAAGCAATCATCTTCCTTTCTGCAACTTGAATCTGTAGATTCAGTCTTCTCTTCTTCTGCAGTCTCCTACAGTTGTGGGTTTTTACAGGCTGTAAATCTCACGAATGGAAATTCCCTATCTTTTTCTCTCAGAGTCACTGGTGGATTTGAATGGCATGCCTTTAAGTTGTCAGTGCAACTTCTTACCCACTAGGCCACCAGAGCTCCTAAGGATTTCTGTTGTTGTTAGGTGTCACGGAATATGATTAATAGTGACTCAATGAATAGCTGACCTGAACCCTGCCCTTCACTGTGCCCTCCTCTCATCTCAGACACACTAAAGCCCACTGCTGAAGTCACCATGTCAAGCCATTACATGGAGGGTCTTCACCTCCTTCACTGACCCTCCTCTTTCCAAGCATGATGTCCTTTTCCAAGGAATAGATCCACATAGCTACATGTCCAAAGTACGAAAGACAAAGCTTCACCATCTTTTCATCTAAGAAACACTCTGGCTGCACTTTCTCCAAGACCTCTACTTGTTCTTTTAGCAGTAGATTGGATATGTAGTACTTTTATCCAGCACAAAACCTCAAAGGAATCAATTCTTCTGTCATCCTTATTTATTGTCCAGCTCTCTGATGCCAGCAGGTGACTGGAAAGAATATAGCCTGAATCAGGTGCTCCTTAGTCTTCAAATAGATGACACTGCTCTTCATCATTTTGGAAAGATCCTGCAGTGGATTTGGCCAATGCAATGCATCTTATGATTTCCTGACCTCTGGTATCAAGGGTGTAGATTGTTGAAGGAAGATGAAATTATTACAGCTTTAATCCTTTCTGCACCTACCATAATGTTGACTGTTCATCCTGTACTGAGGACCTTTTCTACTTTATGTTGAGATGTAACCCATACCAAAGGTTTTAGTTCTTGACATCCTGCAGCAAGAATTTAGTATCCTCCTCACTTTTAGCAAGCAAGATTATATCGTATGTATAATACAGGTTTTAGGTGAGTCTTCCTCTAATGCTGATGCCATATTCTTCTTCATAGAGTCTGACCTTGCAAATTATCTGCTCAGCATTCAGTCTGAATAGGGATAGATAAGATGCAATAATCATTGTTGTTCTATGTGCTATTGGGTGAGAACTGACTCATAGCTGACCCTGCTGTGGGTTTTCAGAGACAATAAATCACATGAGAAGAGAATGCCCATCTTTCTCCTGAAGAGAAGCTGGTGAATTGTAATTGCATGTCTCCAGGTTGGCAAGACAGCTCCTTACCACTGGGTTACCTGAGGATACAGCAAATAAGGAGGTGCGTTCTGTATAGTCAGACTAAAAGGAAGATTAGGATCAAGTATAGGAAAATTAATGCATAATGACTCACGCTGTAAAGGCTGGGCAGAGGGAGGAGGGAGAGTTGGTGGTCAGCGGAGGAGATGAGGTTAGAGATAAGATGGATAAAGCTTAATAGAAAGATTTCTTGCAAAATTTTAACTGTCAATGGACTGATATTTTTACATGTGAAGTTGAAATTTTTTCTAGGTTAGACGCAAATTCTCAAAGGAACTTAACTTAGTATATTCTTTTTTTTTCTACAGTCTGTGGGGGTTTTGGTCTTGAAAATTCACAGCCGAATAGATATTATCTGCCATTTATTTTGTCCAACATTCTAATTCATCATGTACCATAAACTAATATGCAGATCCATTTCAGTTTAAAGGCTTCAAGGAAAACCAATACAATTTGCTGACAGGAATTCAATAATAATTATGAGCAAATATTGGGTAAACTATAAATTAGATCATAGTCTCACTTATTATCATAGTTAGGCTCCAAAGACCACACCGCCATGCAAAATCAATATTATGTGAAAATGGAGAATGGCCATGTCATGTTACAAAATATAAGTAGTTCCAAACCACTTAGAATTTGGCCCAGTGAAGTTAATGTATAACCTTTACCATCACAATCTCACCTAAAACGTTGGCATTTGACTGGCAGTTGTAGGCTGTCAAAGTAAAAAAGTGTCAGCTGGTAGTTTTTCCTTTATTGCCTTAATAATGACATGTCAGATAAGGAGGTAGTTGGTAAGTGAGCAAGAGGTACATAGATTCGAGAAACTCCTATCTATGCTATTGTCTTTGCCCTGAATCCCTATTGAAAAGAAAATGGTACCAATTTATCTTTTTCAGTCTCTTCTGACTCCCTATGTTTAGATAGTTACAAACGAGGCTTGTTGGTGTTGAGTTGATTCCACCTCATAGTGATCCCTGAGAGTTTCCAAGGATGAAAATACTTACTGAAGCAGACTAGTATGTCTTTCCCCTGCACAGCACCTGTTGGATTCGAACCACCAACCTTTTGGATAGCAGCCAATTGTTTTAACTACCATGCCACCATGACCCTGTCTCCACATGAAATAGTTAGGATTGTTTTTATTGTTAATTGTCAGTCAGTAAATTCTGACTCATGCAGGCCTATCGTGTGCAGAGTCCAAGTGCTCTATAGGGTTTCCAAGCCTGTGGCCTTTCCTAAGCAGATCACCAGGTGTTTTTACCAACATGTCTCTGAGTAGGTTCACAGTGCCAACCTCTAGTTAATATTTGGACATAATCAATATCACCACCCAGGGATTCCCTGGATTATTCACAGAAGTTTCTGCATTATCTTTTCTTTCTGGAGATCAGAGTTACTAGTGTTCGTTCCCTTTCATTCCATCACACATTCTCTCTAGCACTGACAGCTGCATAACCTATTACAGTAGGAAATTATCATAAAAATTATATATTATTAGAATCAGGAAGCTCCGGTGGCATAGAAGTAAGGAGCTACACTGCCAACCTGAGGGTTCAAATTCACCAGATGCCTTATGGAAGAAAGACAAGAAATCTCCTCTTGTATCATTTATTGCCACTGAAAACTCACTGAAGGGTCAGCTAGAAGTTGGCTATAACTTGACAGTACATACAACATTTTAACAATCAGATAGAATCTTAAAAATTGAAAACTCTTCTTTGTAGTAAAGAAAATACAGCTGTTAGAGAGGGGATATAAGAAAGAGGAAGGGTTAAAACAACTATGAGATATCATCTCACCCCAGTCAGAATAGCAAAATTTAACAGAGCAGCAAACAACAAATGCTGGCGAGGTTGTGGAGAAACTGGAACCCTTATTCACTGTTGGTGGGAATGTAAAATGGTGCAACCCTTGTGGAAGGCACTATGGTGCTTTCTCAAAAAGTTGCAAATAGAGATACCATTTGACCCAGCAGTTCCACTACTAGGAATATACCCCAAAGAGACCATAATTGACATCCAAGCAGATAAATGCACACCCATGTTTATTGCAGCTCTGTTCACAATAGCAAGGAGTTGGAAACAACCTAAGTGCCCATCAACAAACGAGTGGATAGAGAAGCTGTGGTATATTCGCACAATGGAATACTATTCTGCATTGAAAATCAAGGAACTCATACAATATTATTCAAAATTACTGACTCTGGAGAACATTGTTCTGAGTGAAGTATCCCAGTCACAAAAGGACAAATATTGCATGGTGCCATTTGTAAAAGAGGACTGACCTTGGGGTTGGGGAGAGACTGAGAAAGATGGGTTCAATAATGTATACTGCACTGAAACAGATGAGGGAGAAAACTGTTTAAAAGGGATATGTGATTAGGTATTTCCATCATGACAGGAGTCTAGAGTGATGGCTACATGGTGGAGTGGACCTTGGGGAGGATTTGTAAAACAATGAAATAATTTTCTTTTACTTTTACAAGAGGCTGGTGTTCTTTGTGGGGGAGGGTTGGGAGGAGAGAAATGTGCAACAATGAATGAACAGAAATCCAAAATCTCTGTAAATTTTTACTGAAATTAATAATAAATTTAAATTTAAAAAAATTTAAGTTAGAGCAAGGAAGGCAATGGGTTTATAACTGCTCGTGCTAATAACACTATTATCATGGCATGGAAGAGGAATAGTGGAACTGTATCCACATTTACAATATTCTTCTTACCAAAACCATTTATGGAAAATAAGAACTGCATTGGAACATGTATCTCTGGAATGGAAATGATCATATTGTTAATATTTCTAGCCTTAAACTTAAAATATTACATTGTTCAAAATTATTTGTTATATATTTGTTTAAATTTTTCCCTCTTTTAACAACTGGGATCTAGAGGGAAGAGAAAAGACCAGAGAATGGCCAAAATTATTGGGACAGCTATTGCTGCCAGTTTAGGGCCTGTGTCAGGAAAAGGAACAGTGTCATAAACAGTGCCACCCAAAGGTAATAAAGGAGGTCAGACTTGCTTCCACTGTGGAAAGCTCGGCCACTTCAGTAGACAGTGTCACAGATGAGAACCCCCACTCACTTGCTTTAAGTGTGGATTTGAAGTACACATGGCCAAGGGCTGCCCACATCAGGTCTTCATGGCTGACAGGACTGACAGGACCCAACTAAGGTAAGTATATTCTTTTTCTCCTGGACACAAGAGCCTACTATTTGGTCCTAAAAGCCTTCTAAGATCCCAATTCTTCTCACTATTTCTTAGTTGTTGGAATTGACGGAAAACCTCATAAGCAGTTCCTTACTTCACCTCTGCCTTGCATGCAGATTTTGGAGCTGTAAAACAATGCAGTGGTAGATGGAATTTGGCCCAGGACTTAAGAACAATAAATGACGTAGTTGAGCCTCTATATTTTGTGGTTCCTGACCTTTATACTATAATTTAAAAAGTGCTAGTCAATAAGCCTTTTATTTTAAGAACTACCTTCCTTCTGTAACACAAGTTGTGCCACTGTTAGAACCTGTACTTAGAATAGTTAAATTTGTGTCTTCCAGGCTGCAACAGTTCCATGATACATCTTCAAGGATATGAACATGTATGACTAAGTACAATTCATAATATTGCATCTAAATTCCAAAATCAATCTCCACAATAGTCTACGTGTTTCCTATTGCCAAAAGGGCCCTTTAGAGTAGTGAGAGAAGATCTTCATCCTGAAACCTACAGTGTCCCTTTTCAGCAGGAAGTAGCTAAGAGAATACGCCATCCCCTTTTCCTTATGAATCAGGGTGAAGTCTCTCTCAGGGAGGAGTGACAGGGAATGGCAAAGGATACACTGACAAAGGAGATTAATCAGAACTGGCTTTGACAAGCACTGTGGCAATGGGACAATTAAAACAGACTTTCAAGGTGGGGGGAATAAAGAGGAATGAACCTGGGGGGTAGAGAAAATAGTACAACAATGAAGAATAGAAATCCAAAATCTCTGTAAATGTTCATTAAAATTAATAAAATTTAATAAAAATTTAAAAAAAAGAGGAAGGGAAATGCAGAAAAAGATAGATTATCTACAAAGTGGAGACAGAAACAGCTTAGCTGAATGGCTTTCATAATCTAATTAAAGATTTAAGGTGATTAGCAGTATGAGATTAATAGATCTAGATGAATGTTTTGTAGCTTCAGCTAGACTTTTCAGCATTGGATACAAATCTCCACCGTGTGAGAAACTGAGGCTTGTCACCAGAATAAATTTAGCTTTTGGATATAGGTGCAAGGTCCACTCAATTACAATATTAAAATATCTCCAAGAGTAGTGCAAACAGTTATTATTAAAGCTGGCAGAATTAATATTGATGTTCCCTTGCCCAGTGTTTAGCTAACTAAGAGAAGCTTATCATGACCGGGCAAGTTGTCAGGGGTTCTCTAGAATGAGGGGTGCTGGAAAGGTGAACAAAGTTTGAAATTCATTTAGAGTTCTCCCTCAAGTGTCAGCTTAGTCAAAGTAAAGACTTCAGCCTTGTTTGTACTTCCAATTGTCTTCTTGGATGAGTCATTGAGGAGATCCCTGTAGTACAGATATATTTTGAATGATGTTAACTGAAAAAGAAAAAAGCCTACTCTTTGGCAAGGAAAAGGTAACTCAAAATAGATAAAAGCTAATATAAAAGAGAAGTACCTGCCAATCTGTGAATTTTGATGGAGACCTCTGTGTCCAGGTCAATGATAATTAAAGACTACTTTATGAGTGTCTCAAGTGATTCTCTTTAGGGCACCAGTACTAACAATGAAAAGTGGATCAACATAAAAACTGAGACCGCAAGTGGAAGGACATATATACAGGGTTCTGAATAGTCATGAGAAAAGACTTGATCAGATTTCATTTTATAAACTCACTGCAGTCGAGTCCATTCTCTTTCTTTGTAAACCTATGGCATAAAGAAGAACTTTCTCAAGGGAGCTCTGGTGGCCTAGTGGCAAGATGGTGCACTGCAATCCCAGAGGTACGCGGTTCAAATCTACCAGATGCTCTGCTGGAGAAAGAGGGGGCAATCTCCTCCTGTACCAGTCAGATCTGATTCAACGGTACACGTTAAAAAAAAAAAGTTTCCAAGGCTGCAAATCTTTAAGAACTTAGACTGCCTCGGTTTTTTGTTCACATATTTTCTGGTGGATTCAGAAAATGACCTTTGGCTCAGCAGTTCAAGTCTTAATCTACTGTATCACCAGGATACCTTATTTTAGTTAAAATAATAAGAGGGTCAATGAAATTCATGTAATAGTATCTTGCAGGTTAACATTCCTTGTTGCCATTGAACATCACAAGCACCATGTGGTTTCAGTGATGTTATTCTGCCACTGAAAACTAACTGGAGGATAACCATGAGTTGTTTCTGACCTGACAATACATATAAAAAAACTTGAGACAGATAGTAAAGAACTTGCTTAAAGACATATAGAGAGTTGTTATCGATGCTGGGATTTGTATTTACAAAATTTTCAGAGTCACAATATCATACCCTACATTATCTGAAACCCCACCTTGATACACAAAGACTATAAGTCAGCTAGCATTTTTTGAACCACAATGAAGCATAATAGCTGGATTTGAAGTGTTCATTCCGTTTACAGTTACCAGTTACGTTTACAGTTAACAGTTATCAGTTAAGTTTACAGTTAACAGTTGAGTTAATTTTAAGTATTGGCCACCCTATGAGCAACAGTTGGAAACCTGGTCCTATCCTACACCATTCGCATAGTCTCCATGTTCAAGTCCATTGTTGTCATAAGTATATCAAGCCATCTCATTGAAGGTATTCTTTTTCACTGTCCCTGTATCTCTCTACACATTATATATTTCTGTTTTATCTTTTATAGCTTCTAATTTTCTTAGATTCAAGAATTATAGTTAAACATTCAAATTATTAATATATTTTTGCTGTTATTCTCCTTATTTTGAGTCATATCAGCAAATTAAGTTCCTTCAGTGTGTGAAAACATTATTCACATAATTCCTCTTCTTTGAGGAAACAGTTCTTCACTAGGTTTTTATTTGAGTGCTTTCCAACCTGAAAGGCTTATTTTCTTGCACTATACTGAAAAGTGTTCCAATATTCTTTGTTGGTGGTAGTGATTTCCTTCGAGTTGAGCATGATTCATAGAGACTTCTCCAAATTGCTAAAGAGTAACAATATCAGTTTCAAGACTAAGGTGCACCTGATCCAAGCCATGGTCTTTTCATTTACTTGCTATACATTTGAAAGTTGGACATCTATAAAGATGACAGAGGGGAAGACTCAAAGCCTTTGAGTTGTGGTGTTGGAGAAAAGTATTGAATATCACATGGACAGTCAAAATAATAAAGAAATATGTCTTGGAGAAAGTGCAGCTAGTGTGGGTGTTCCTTAGAGGAAAAGATAGTGAAATGTTGTCTTATATATTTTAGGTATGTTGTTAGAAGGGCTAGTCCTTAGAAAAGGACATTATGCTTGGAAAGATAGAAGGTCAGCCAGATTGACTTAGTGACTCTATCAACAGGTTAAAGTATATCAGAGATGATGAGGGTGGCACAGGATAGGGCAAGGTTAAGATGTATTATTTATAGGGTCATTGTGGGTCACCAACTCAGCGGTATCTAGCAACAACAACATAGTCTGTATCCAGAACATTGGTTCGAGTAGTCTCTTTGCTTTAGGGAAAAACCTCTCTCTACCCTCAGTTTCTTTAGCCCTCACATTCCTTGATGGCTTGGTGATCTCCACGTTTCTCTCCTTTACAGTCATCCATTTTACTGTATGTGTGTGTGTGTGTGTGTGTGTGTGTGTGTGTGTGTGATTTTCTCCTAAAGTGGTTAGGTTGAAGTGTTTAAGACACACTGACATTCTTTTAGTAACATATCTAAGAAAATTACTCTAAACTCATTGCTATTAAATCAGATGTACTCACTGTTGCTTCTATAGCATATTTTCTGTGGTTATAAATCAAAATCTTATTGATCACAAGATTGGGTTATCAACAATCTGTTTTCTGTAGATGATACAACTTTGTTTGCTGAAAATAAGGAGGAATTGAACACTTGCTGCAGAAGAACAAAGACTACAGTCTTCAATATGGATTATATCTCAACAGAAAAACCCCCCAAAATCCTCACCACTACATTAATAGAAAACTTCACGAGAAAGCTGGAAAAGACAGAAATTACCAATAATTTCATCTAACTTTGATGTGCAATAATCAGCCTTGGTATTGTTTTCGTTAAATGCAGTTGAGTTACCTGCAAAGTGTAGTCACTCTATGTACAATAGCTCTGAAGTCTGGTCTGTCCTGAGCCAGTCTCTCTGACTTCAAAGCACCAACCCCCAGTGCCTCATACTGTATCAATCCATCTCATTCAGTGTCTTCCTCTCCTGCACTGTCCCTCCACCCTTCCGAGCATGATGTCCTTCCCCAAGGATTGGTGCTGCCTGGCCACATGCCCAAAGTATGTGAGACGGAGCTTCAAAATCCTAGCCTCCAAAAAGAAACTTGATTTCACTCTCTCCAAGACAGATCTCTTTGCTTTCTTGGCAGTCCATGGTATGTTCAAGACTCTTCTCCAGCACCACAATGCAAAGACATCAATTCTTCTATCATCATTAGTGATTACCCAGCTCTCTGATGCATAACAACAGTCAAGAAATCAAAAGATATGTTTCAGTGGAAAAGTTTGCAGTCAAGAACCTCTCCAAAGTGCTGAAAAACAAGGATACCATTTTAGAGACTAAGGTGCAACTCATCTAAGCCATGGTCTTTTCAATGACTTGTTACAGAGTTGGATCGTGAATAAAGAGGACTGATGTTTTTGAATTGTGGTACTAGAGAAGAATGTCTTGGACTGGTAAGAGAATACATAAATATGAGTCACAGGCAACTCGATGGCACACAACAACAACAACAGAATGTAGCTGGTGTAACCTTCCTTACAGGGAAGAAAGATGAAACTTTGTCTCACACCTTTTAGGTGTTTTTAGATGGTGCTAGTCCCTGGAAAAGGACAGTGTGTGAGGAAAAGTGGAAGGCAAAGGAGGGAAAGTCCCTTGATGGGATGGATTGACACAGTGACTGTAACAATCAATGGGCTCATGTGGCAGGGATGACAAAAGGCACAGATAGGGCATGGTTCATGTCTGTCATTCATAGGGTGACCATGAATCATAGTAATTATAGTCAATTTGATGGCACTTAACAACAGCACTATATCATTAGGAAGAAGACTGTCCTTTTTTTCTCCCATCGGGCAGCTGGTAGATCTCAACCATCTGCCTTTGGGTTGACAGTGCAGCTTCTTACCTACTAGGCCACCAGAGATACCGTAACAAAGAGAAGCATATTTCAAATAGGAATACATCCTATTTGTTGTGTGCCACTCAGTCAGTTCCATTCAGTAGAACTTTCCTATAAGATTTACCAGACTATGATCTTTATAAGAGCAGATGACACTGTCTTTTTCCCTGTGAAGCAGCCAGTGGATTCCAACTTCCAATCTTACAGTGTGTAGCTGAATGCTCAGCCACTAAGCCATCAGGGAAGTTAGTATTCCAACACATAAACACATATTCTCAGGGATACAATTCCATACATAATTGGTCATCAGGATTTGGCAATGTTTCCATAGCCACTGCTTCATCCTCAGACATAAATATTATTATCTAATTTTATTTAGAGGAAAACTAAAAAACAGAGGATGTAAAAACTTTCTTTGACCAATACACCTATTCAGGATATACCATAAATGGTACTTACATTAGCTTTCTCTGAGTTTATACCAGAACTCTTTGCACTCATCTATCCGCTAATAAATGTAGATAAAATGTCTCAGTGCATACACCGATAACCATAAATGTTTACAGGAACAGATTGCTACAATTGATTTGAGGAGCTGAATGTAGGCAGGTGAAAGACATTACCCAAATGGTATGGAGAAGAATAGCCACTAACACTCAGAGGTATAGTTAGTTAGCAGTAAAGATTTGGTAAGAACAACCGGGTACTCCTGTGGAAGACAGAAAAACCATCCATCAGGCCCTAGACAGAGGTAGCAATGAAACAGAGTTTCACTTCTTTAAACAGAACAAAACAAACTCATTGAATACTGGGAGATTTTATGTTTTCATTTTGAGGAATTTCAACAAAAGTACAGACTGAAGAGGTGGGGAAGAATAAGAGATTTAGTGGCAGGAACTAATGCACAAGGTGAGAAAAATGAAGTAGAAAGAAATCCATTTATTAAAACCTACTTAATTTAGAGTTGAGACTTCCAAGTGATGAAAACCTCTTGTAAATTTTCTGTCTGAAGATAGGTTTGGTTCCAGAGAGGGAAATGTGGTTTAGCATGTTAATGGATTTAGTTGTGGAGAAAGGAGAACTGTGAAGACAGGAATTAGAGGAATGTTGACAGACTACACTGAAAGAGGCTGTATTTTGGAGAATGTGTTAATAAAGATGTCACTGCATAGCAATTTTCTTCCTATTTCCTGTAAGTCTGCTTGCAACTGAACTAAGAAAGCCATATTCTTCCCGTAAGATAACCTCAAAGCTCTAAGAAAATCAACAAACCCACATGCAACAGACCAAAGGCCATCAAATTTAGGTTGTTGACCTCTGCTCACATTCTCTGAATATCACAAACATTTGCAAAAGAGGTGAGAAGTCATCTCTGGTTCTGTCTCTTCTCACTCTATACAACTTTTCCAATATGTATACTCTTTCCTGTGTTTCTATTTGAACTTTGCCTATGTTAAAAATTTCACGGTCTTAGAGAATATTTTTACACTGATGAAATGCTTTAGAGCTTGATTTAAAATTCTTTCACTCTGTCATTTTTCCCTTTTGACTCAAGTTCTCTGCTTCAAACATTTAAACAATAATAAATGAACTTTATTATTTAGGTCATAATTTTGCCTTCAAAAAGCAACTATCACATGCTCTGGCCCTCTCAAGATTCTGCATTCCCACTCTCTCCCAGACCTTTATTTGTTTTGTTACCCTGACATAACAATCAAAGCTAAGAATTTGGGCAATTCAAACAGTAAGACCAAGTGAAGGATTCTGAAGCTTCGTCTGACATACTTTGGACATGTTGCAAGGTGGGACCAGTCCTTGGAGAGGGATGTCGTGCTTGGGAGGGTGGAGGGACAGCACAGGAGAGGAAGGCCCTTGATGAGGTGGATTAATTCAGTGGGATAACAGGAGTAGGTGTGTTGGAGATGGTGACATTGGCACAGGACAAAGCAGGGCTTTAGGGCTGTTGTACACAGGGTCACTATGAGTTACATACATAATAACAACAACAACAATAAAGACCAAGTGTCCAGTACTAAAAAGATGGTGGTTAGATATAAGTGAAGAAGTTAGAAAGTATTGAGCGTATGCTTCAGTGCTTTCCACTAAGGTTATAGGAATTCAAGTTAAGTAACTTGTTGAAGTAGATAAGTATGTGGAGAACCCAGCTAGATGTTTGAAAATACAGCAAAACAAATAACTTGTGCCCACAGGTCCCTTCAAGGACCCCTTCCTACCCCAGCAGGAGAGGTGAGAATTTGGGAACAGTGGGTGTCTGCTAACTTCTCTTTTTAATTGCTCTTGTCTAGTCTCTTCCTATGGTGGAGTCCACTTCATGGGGGATTTCTCAGAAGCTCAGCCTCAAGGGGAAGTTATTCCTCAACAGAAAGAAGTGCCTGAGGGAGACTGAGTCCAGAACTGAGCCTCTGGTTGTTTTGTAAGAAAAGACTTTTTACAAAAGCAGAAGGGACTGGTCGATAGACTAGAAACAGGAAAAAACAAAGAAAGGAAATGGGGCTAGAAAGAAGATAAAGGAGTGTTTCAAGATTCTAAGAAAAACAAAACTCATTGAAAAATAGTGGATTCTGACACATAATTTGGCTCACTGTGTCATCTGATGTCCTTAAAGAAAATTAACAAGAAGTATATTGCCTAATAAAATATTTTTTCAGCTTTTTGGATAATATACCCACATAATTTATAAAGAGACACCTACCTAAAAATTTTGACTTGCTTTTTAATGATTCAGTGCCCATCTTTTTTACTTTTTTTTTAAGGTCATTCAACATTAACGTTCCAAAGCTAACGTTCCTATTTTGGTAAATCTCAGTTTCTTCTGACTGGACATCTCACACTAACTCATAAACATTCAAGATGCATTATTTTTCTCTTGTTTTAAAGAGGGGTGGTAGATAGACATAGGTTACACACAATTACAGGCTCATCTTATTCATACTATATTTCGTGAGAAAGAGAGAGGAAGCTGAGGAAAAGCTTTAACTCCTTTAAACTGCTTTAAACTCCTGAGGGGTCAGCTCTGGATTTGTTCCAACTTGTAGTCAACGATGACAAATTCTAGTTATGCCTCCTTGGACAAGAAACCAAAATCGAACTCATCGCCATCGATTATGCCTCATAGTCACACTATAGGATGGAGTAGAATTGTCCCATAGGATTCTCAAGGCTATTATCTTTACACAAGCACATCGTTCTCCTGCTGAACTGCTGCTACTTGGAGGAAGAATATAGCAGTTGCCACCAGGCCTGATCACTCCTTGAGAAGCCTGATAACATCTAAGACAGCAGATCAAAGACCAGACCAGACAAAGGATCCTGTTAAGCCTCTGGGCCTGATCACAAAAGCCCAAACTCAAGTTAATAAACATCCCCAAATTCTGAGAAAAATACTATCTTCCCTAGTCTTCCCTAAAAACCTCTACTAAAGGAAACCACCCTTGGCCCTTGACTGCCTGCTTGCCATTTTGACTCTCTCCGCTTGGGGTCAGGTCACTTTGGTGTCCCCTGGATCATGCAATAAAGTCCTGTTCCTTTCTTGGGACCAGTTTTCTTCCTTTCTTTCTCGCCCTCAATTCTTTTCTATATAACACTACATCTTTCTTCATTTGAATTGCTGGATGATTAGAACTGTCAACCCTTCAGTTATCAGCTGAGATTTTTAACCATTGTGACACCAAGATCTCTTCTGCAGGAACAACCAACCACTCATCCTTCTTTATAACAAAAGAGGCTAGCCAGCCACCTACATGAAATTTTCCCTTTTGGAATTACTTAAGTGGCAGAGGCAAGACTTGTTTCCCAGAAAGGACCCCTCCTGTACCACTCTGCCTGAAATGACAATTGAAGTCTTTCCTTTTTCATAAATGCAGAAACTTCAAGGATGGATGAGACACATTTTATAACTTTTTGACTTTTAGAGGCCAGGAAGATAAGAAAGGAACTTTAATGACTGATATGTAGAGGAAATGAGAGAATTAGGAAAAGGAATTCAGAAACATGAGAAGCATCCTGAACAAAGAAGAGAGAATTTTGCAAAGCACCTGGGCCCAAGAAGGGCAAGGAACACGCAAAGCAGAATGTGGAACTACTTTACTGAACAAGATTGCAGTGATAGGAGTTGGTTTAACCTCTGGTTCTGTCACTAATCGGTTGGGTGTAATCCGATAAGTAATTTACACATATTGTGTCATCTCTCCACAGCAAAAAGAGGAGGCTGAGAAGAACAGGCAGTTGTTAGGTCCTATTTAATAACCAACTCATACCTGACATTTTAGTGAGTTTTCAGAGAAAATAAATTGTATGGGGGGAGAAAAATCTATCTTTCTCTCAAACTGTGAGCTTTCAGGCTGACAGAGTAGCTCCTTAACACTAGGCTACTAGGTGTGTATAAGCCTCCTTGAATAAAGACATTGTGCTTGGAAGGGTAGAAAGAGCCTGGATGAGATGGATTAACTCAGTGACTGGGGTACTGACTGGTGATAGGGTGGTATTAATAAGCTCAGAATTCTCCATATAGGTATCAATTATAAAACTATAGTTATTTTTCTTCAGCCTGCAAAACTTTTGTCATGTGGAGTAGTTTAATCTGTTGTTTACCAGAAGAGGAAATGCATCTATCCGAGATGCTGGTGAAGGTGGTTCTACAGTCATATGTAAACTGTATCTTAATCGGCTGTTTACCAGGAGGAGAACTGGGGGACTTCCTGAATTACTGATACATAGATGGGAACTGTCCTTTTCAGATGTAGAAATCACCTTTTTTTACTAACAAAAGTGCATTGTTAAATGAGCTGGCATTTCACCTTAGTATATAAGGCCATGACCACTCCCAGACGGGGAGGCAGTCTTAGAGGTGACTCATTGTCTCCCAAATCTGTGTAATAAAGTGCATTTATGGATATTGCAGTCCGTTTGTCTTATTGGCGACTGACTACGGAAAGAACCCCTTGCTTTCAGTAACACTGGGGGTAGGTATGTCAGAGACAATACGGGTGGCTCAAGATAGAGCAGGGTTCAGAGCTGTGGTAGATAGGGTCCTTATGAGTCACAAAAAACTTGATGAGATGTGCCAACAACAAAGCTCTGAGCTCTGGGGTTTCTCAGGAGAAGAGGGTGGCTTATGCAGAAAAAGAAGACAGTGAGGTCAATACCCTCTCCCAATTTATTATTTGACTCATGACCTGCTTTACACTTTGGATTTCCACTTCAAAATGCATTAAACAAATATTCATTCAGTACATGTTACATAAGATTTAATTTGCAAAACAAGACTGCTGCTAAAAATGGTCTGAAAATAGCTGGTCTAATGGTTTCTAAGATCCTTTCCTGCATTAACATTTTATGACCTTAATCTAGGAAAAACAGATTGATTCCTTCTTCACCATGGGAATCCTAAAGTATGAACAGTTATTTTGAATAATTAAGGCAGGGAAATGTCATAGACAACACTTATGTAAAACATGTCACTTCATAAAAGTATATTAAGAAAAGTAAAAATTTTTTTGCAACTTGATGTTTCCATTCCAGTGAGGACCATTTACTGTCATTAGCAATAGCACAAACTTTCCTGAATTTTCTGGGTGTTTTTTTTTTCAAAGTAAGGACATCTACACTTGACTGAAATAGAATGTGCACAGATCTACAGAACTAGCAATGTATTACATTTTTCACCAACAGAATGACAAACAGAAAGAAAAATTAAACAATAGCCAGAACTCTTAAAAGGATAGCCATCAGGAATAATTTTTTAATTTATTTACCTTCAGTCAACAATAGAAAATAGCCAAGCCAATGTCCACACACACACAAAGATACCTATTTCACAACTAAGGTACCAATTTAAAATAAAACACACTTCATAAATTTCTTAGTTTAGAATTCTCCACTTCCTCCCCTCCCCGAACTGTGAGAATTAATTCAGTAACTATGGTACCCCACAGACAATCAGCTATTTGGACATGAAGAACATTTAGTCTAGGAAATCTAAAATATTATCAATTTCCTTTGTGAGGATATGTCATTGCTTTTTGGTGGTTTATGTTATAGTTTTGTTATATTTAAAAATATTTTTTCCTTCCCACTCCAGGAAAATGTACAGGTAATAAAGAGAGATTCTCCTCAAAGGCATTGGGTCTCCATAAATGACAAAAGGAGGTAAGAGCATTAAAGCAAGTCACAGCATGCCGCACATGCGCTTTGCAGGTGACTGTGGCAAGTCGCTAAATTAATTGGTCTGACAACACTCAATTAGTTAATTACACATTGATTAACAGATTGATTATTAGTAACTGCAAATAAGCCCTTGAAAATGGAGGGTTACTTTTCTTTCAGCACCTGACTTTTTCCTATCTACTGGGATAACCCAGATAAAGATTTAAAAGTCTCAAATACTGTTTCTGCATTTTTTTATCTGTGAGCAGGACACTGTTTTTTACAGAGTATTCCTTCTATTTGTAGTCGTAAACTTTTATTTGAAAAAAAACCCTCAAAACAATTGTTTTCAGTTTTCTTTGGAAAGTTTTAGAGTGTGACTCACCAAATCTCATGTCATGCTATTCGAAGAATCTTTGCTAGAATGGAGGAAGGAATAAATGTACTTTCTCCTTCATTTTAAGTGAATGAAGAGCACAAGAGGTAGATTAAGTATTGAAAAATGTATTTACAACAATTAAGCAATACAGGAAGATATTTGTAGCAAGTAAAATTCTTCTCAATCATGTTTCTTAACTTTCTACAAGCTCTTCTGGCGTGGCTTTAAATTTCCAAGGTTCTTATTTATTTATGTTTCAAAAGTGTGATTGTCCTGACTAAATTCACTGCAGAGATTCACAGGCATATATTCCCAGGAAGAATCTGCTATAGTAAAGCTGATTCAGAAAGAATACACTCCGTAGGAAAAATCACAGAGTATTACTGACTTTAAAAATAATTAAGAAAATTTATTTTTGTAAAGCATTCCTTCCAAATTGCAAATGAATATGGTTATATTAAAGGTTTTCTTCATCTTAAAGAATTTAATTAGCCTAGTATTTACTTTCACAGCTAATTTCTCAGAAACTTTTTTTTTTGGTGTCACTTTAAGTGTTCATAAACAGATATCCATTAATAAGTTTACGATAAAACACTGACTTTGAAGCTGATCTGTAAATAGATAAACAACATATTAGCCTCTCCTATTACAAAATAAAAGTCAATTGGTTTAATAACACTTTCTCCCCAGATAGCCAAACCAGCCCAGTGACTTACTAATGTATCTTGCGTCGTCGTGGTGTTGAGTCCTACCAAGGATGGGAGAGTTTGGGACATCCAGTTTGAGATCATTGCCATAGTACTAAGCATAACGCCAAGCTTCAGCAGTGGAGGACTCATTGCTGTGTAGCTAATGAGTTTTCATAGTGACTGATTAGGATCCGGAGCTAGGCTTGCAGCGAGAGAGGCGTGACTGCAGCAGCCACAACTACAGCATGAAAGGAGATCAACTTCCCCAGCTCTCACCACTCCCAGACCCCACTTCCTTCACCCTCCTGGGAAGAGCCCTGCCCTTTCTTTTCCTCTCTAGCTGGACACTCAGCTGGGCTATCAATCCTGCCCCACCCCCAGCTCAAAAAAGATCTTAAAATCTTAATGGGCTTTACTGGTAATTATCAGAGCATAGGTTGGAGGCAGGGGGAAACGTGAGCTTTCCCAGCTCCACTTTAGCCAGTTACCATCAAAAGAGTCCATTTCCTCTGGGGTTTGTGTAAGTAGAATCAGCTGCTCTATATTCTTCATAAAAACAAAACACCTTAAATGGAAGTCTGCCAAAGGGCACTTTTCAAACACCAAACTTAGTATCGACAGATTTCTCTGGACAGGGACAGAGTGGTTTTAGGACAAGCATGAAAACAAAGTCGGCAAATGATTTCCAAGCAGATCAGCTACTGAGATTAAGTGGCAATATATATATATATATTTAAAAATTATAATCTAAAATTAGCATAATTTCTTTTAAAATAATTAGCCAAAGCTTCATAGTTGCACCCTGTAGAGAATATTACTCTTGGCAGCTTACACAGGAATGGAAAGAAAAGGCAACCCAGGAAATAAACTTTTGTTACAGGCTCCCAGTTATTCTGCTGAAAATGATTACACAAACTTAGCTCTATTTTCCTCTTTATGAGAAATGACAGGCTGATGTTTTGAGACGAACATATGATTTATTAAAAAGGGCACAGGATTTAGGCTCAAGAAGACTAGGAGTCTACCTTTTGTTGTTCTTGAGTTAGCTAAGTGACCGGGCCATGACTTAATGTTTTTTGACTTAATTTTTTTCTACATTACATGAAGATTGGACTCCATGATCTTTAAGGTCCCTTCTAGCTCTAAAATGTAACAATCTTTTTATTCTAATTTTGTTGTAAAATGTGGTATATTGAATCTAGAGCTTATGGGTAATTTTATCTTCTCCTTTTACAAATACAACAAATTTTCCAAACCCAAAATTCAGGTCCTGATTGGAACGAACATGAATTTTAAAATGGAAAATATGAAAAGAAGACAGATAGGGAAAAATAACTGAATGGAAATTAAATGGAAAGGAATCTATTACCAAAATGGAGGGGGGAATGTTGTTTTGATTCCTTAGGAGAATTCTGCAATTGTTTGCACTCAGAATTTTCAAACAAGAGATATATATTTTTTAAATACTTTTGAAATGGAAACAGCCCAAATGTCCATCAACAAGCTAATAAATTGAGAAACTGTGGTACATTCACATGATGGAATACGGCACTCAGAAGCAACAATTTCAAGTAACACTATATAACATGAGAGAAACGTAGGTGAGCAGTATGTTGATTGAACTCCGTCTCATAAGGACAAATACAGCATAAGACCATTACTGTAAAAACAGAAAGATAACTAGTTATTGTTGTTGGGTGCCATCGAGTTGAGTATGACTTACGTTGTTGTTGTTGTTATGTACTGTCGAGTCGCTTGAGACTCATAGGGACTCTGTGTACAAGAGCCTTAAAGCCTGCTCTATCTTGTGCCAGCTTCACTATCTCCAACACACCTATTCCCATTACCCCAATCACTGAATTGATCATCTCATCAAGGGTCTTCCTCTCTTGCTCTGTCTCCCCACCCTCCCAAACATGATGTCCCTCTCCAAGGATTGGGATTGAAGCTCAACATCAAGAAAACAAAGATTCTCACCACTGGGCCAATTGGCAGCATCATTATGGATGGTGAAGAGATTGAGATTGTTAACAGTTTTAGTTTGTTTGGTTCCACAATCAACATTCTTGGTAACAGCAGCCAGGAAATCAACAGACAAATTGCATTGAAAATGCCAGCTGTCAGGGGCCTCTCCAGAGTACTGAAGAACAATGATGTTGGGCTTGAGAGTAAGGTGTGCCTGATCCAGGCCATAGTCTTTGCGATTGTGTGCTATGCATCAGAGAGCTGGACAATGAGTAGGTATGATAGAAAGAGAATTGATGCCTTTGAGCTGTGGTGCTGAAGAAAAGTGTTCAATATACCTTGGACTGCTAGGAGAACAAACATGTTCATCCTAGAGAGGGTGAAACCAGGCTGCTCCCAGGAGGCAAGAATTCTGAAGTTTTGTCGGACATATGACTCATAGTGACCGTATTAACAGGATATCTGAAACCTGTACTATCCTGAGTATAAAAGTCCAAAAGAAGAAGTAATGAATTAGTGGGGTGTGAAGGTAGGGAGGGGAAGAATTATAGAGTCATAGAGTTTGATTAGCAGAGGGAGGGGTAAAGGAATTAGGAAAGATCCAGATGAAACCTGAAAAGATGGGATGATAGTGATCACACATAAATAGTGATTGGTTTAATAAAATGCAATGTATGAGAATGATCACACGAAACACAATGTGAATAAAGGAATGTATGAAACACAATGTACATGAATGAAATGCAATATATGAGTCAATATAAAATTAAAAATATATGTAAATAAAAACAATTTTGAGAAATTTTTAAAAAATCTTAAAAAATTGAACGCTCCATATATTTACAGAGATGTATGTGCTGTTTATTCTCAAGAACAGCTTTAAATTAAAGTGGACATTAACACACCTCTCAAATCTCTACATCTATCTAGACTCCATTTTTACCCTTTAAAATTCATAAATTTATTGTAGTAGATCTTGATGCCTTCAAGTTGTGATGCTAGAGAAGAGTTTTGAACATACCATGGACCACCGAGAACACAAATAGGTCTGTCTTGGTGAGGGTGAAACCAAGTTTCTCCTTGGAGGCTAGGAATTTGAAGCTCCACCTCACATATTTTGGTCATTCACAAGGCCAGGAGGGACTGATCCTTGGAGAAGGACATCATGCTCAGAAGGGTGAAGGATAGCACAGGAGAGGAAGAGCTTGGATTACATGGATTGAGCAATGGGGTTGGTGCATCAGAATCAGTTGAGATTGGCTCAAGACAGGGCAGGCAGGTGACTCGATGGAACAAAAAACCCCAACAACTATGCAAGCACAGTGTCCAAAAACATTGCTTTTATATCTATCAAAAATTATGAGAAGCCTATACGTACAAACCCCCAGAGTTTAAATGTTAAATTTAGCAGGAAGTACACATAGAATTTAAAAATAAAATCAGGATAGACCCTTCTCAGAGTTCTAAACTTTCTCCATAACAATTCAATCTGTATGCATAGAAAATTATTTCTAAACAAGACTGTATGAAAAAGAAAGTGACATCAGATATAGAGGAAGATAAATCAACAACCTGCATCATTCAGAAGCCACAACCTTCCTTGCAGAGGATGAAGAGGACTTGAAACATTTAATGAAGCATAGCAAAGACTATAGACTTCAATATGGATTACATCTCAACATCAAGAATAATATACATGGAAAACTCCAAGGACCAACAAAAAACCTGTCAGAGTGAGTGGAACAATTTAGTGGGGTTGCGAGATACAAAATCAATATCCAAAAATCCGTGGGATTCGTCTACAACAATGAAAACACAGAGAAGAAAACTAAGAAAGCTATACCACTTACTATAGACAACTACAAATTGAAATACTTGGGAGTGAACTTACTTAGACATACAAAAGATCTGTAATAGAAAACTACAGAACATATCTGCAAGAAACAATAAAAGATCTAAAGAAATGGGGGGGGGGGAAGTGCCCTGTTTGCAAATAGAAAGACTAAATATTTTCAAAACAATTATCTTACCAAAAGAAATCTACATGTTCAACAAAATTCTAATAAAGATACTAAATTCATTCTTCAAGGAGACCAAAAGGGAAATTGTCACATTTATCTGGAAAGGAAAAAGACCCTAAATAAGCAAAGCACTTCTGAAAAGCAATAATGAAGTGGGAGGCATACTACTCTCTGACCTCAAAACTGACTATAAGGTGGTAGTAATCAAAACAGCATGGTACTATTGACAGGCACATAGAATAATAGAACAGAAATGAGAACCCAGAAATGGAGCCAGCTATCTATGGTCAAATGATCTTTGACAAGGAAATAAAACCTATCAAATGGGGAAATGACAAATTCTTCAACAAATGGTGCTGGCAGAACTGGACCGTTACCTGCAGAAAGCTGAAACAAGATCCATATCTCACACCATATACAAAAATAAACTCAAGGTGGATCTGAGACCTGGGACTGAAGCCCAAAACTGTAAAGTTCATCAGAGACAAACTGGGATCAAGCTTAGAGGGTAGTCTATGGTATAAAGAGACTGCCAAACACAGCCAGAAATGCTCAAACTAAAGAGGATAAAATTGATGAATGGGAACCTTCTACAGATTAAATCCTTGTGTTCATCAAAATCTTTTCCAATAGAGTGAATAGAAAACTTATGGACTGGGGGGAAAAAAATATTTCTAAATACCATTTCAGACCAGGATCTCATTATCAAATGTCTATACAATCCTACAGGGCCTCCAGAAGAAAAGACTGATAACACAATTACAAAATGGATAAAAGATGTAAAAAGACTTTTCAAAGAGAAAGATATTTGGATGGCTAACAGGCAGACGAAGAAATGCTCAAAATCATTGGCAATAATAGAAATGAAACTCAAAACCATAATGAGATACCATTTCATTCCAGTAGCAGTGGCAACATTAAGTAGGAGAACAAGTAATTAATGTTGGAGAGGATGTGACATAATATAAGCTCTTATATATGTTGATGGGATTGTAAAATAGTTCAACCACTCTGGAAGACAGTTTGGCATTTCTTCAAAAAGTTGAACACAGAAACTCCTTATAACCCACTCTTTCACTATTGGGATTATACCACAAGAAAATGAGAACTGAGACACAAACAGATATTTGTATTCCAATGTTCACAGCAGAGTTTTTCACCATGGAAAGAACATGGAAACAGCCCAAACGTCCAGCACAACCAAATAGATTAAAAAATTGTAATACATTCCACAATGACATACTATGCAGCACACAGGAGCAAAGATTTTGAAAAATACTATGTAACTTGTGAGAGGCTAAAGAGCATTATGTTGCTTGAACTAACACAATCTCATAAGGACAAACACTGCATAAGACCATTATTGTAAAAACAGAAAGATAAGAGTCATCAACAACCTGCATCATGCAGATTATAGAACTCTGCGTGCTGGAACTGAGGCGAACCTGAAGTGCTTGCTGCAGAAGTTCAAAGGCTGCAGCCTTCAATATGAATTGAAGCTCAACGTCAAGAAAACAAGTTCTCATCACTGGTCCAAATAGCATCATTATGACAGATGGTGCAGAAATTGACATTTTTAACATCTTTAGTTTGCTTGGCTCCATCCACAATTAACACCCTTCGTACCAGCAGCCAAGAAATCAAAAGATGAATTGCATTGGGAAACTTGACTGTCAGGGACTTCTCTGACTAAGGATGATAGAAAGCTAATTGATGCCTTTGAACTGTGATGCTGGAGAAGAGTATCAAATACACCATGGACTGTGATGCTGGAGAAGAGTATCAAATACACCATGGACTGCTAAGAGAACAAACAGGTTCATCCTAGAGAGGGTGAAACCAGGCTGCTCCTTCGAGGCAAGAATTCTGAGGCTTCGTCTGACATTCTTTGGGCATGGTGCAAGAAGGGACCAGTCCTTGGAAAGGGACATTATGCTTGAAAAGGTGGAGAGACAGAGAAAGAGAGGAAGACCATGGATGAGATGGATTGATTCAGTAACTGTGGTAATGAAGGTGGGTGCGTCAGAGACAATAAAGTTGGCACAGGATAGAACAGATTTGAGGGCTGTTGTACATAGGGTCTCTATTAGTCTCAAGTGACTCAAAAGCACATAACAACACCAACTATTAAAATATGTATGAGAATTCAAGGGGAGTGGTGGGATGGGAGTGGATGGGTGAGGATAGGTAGGGATGCACACTTTGGTGGGTTGGGTAGGGGCAAGGAAAGGAGAAGGACCTGGGCAAAAAGGGTAAGAATGGACAAGGTCCAATGGTGATGGATTTTATGAAAAATGATGCATGAGAATGATTGTATTAAACATAGTGTGAATGGAGCAATGTGAAACACAATGTACACTGAACTTTGTAAGCAAACCAATTAAAAAATATTAATAAAATAAGAAAACAAAAGTTCTAACCACTGTACTGATAGGCAACATTTTGATAGATGGAGAAAACACTGGAATTGTCAACTACTTCCTTTTATTTGGAGTCATCATTAGCACAATAACAGCAGTAGTCAAGAAGTCAAAAGATATATTTCATTGGGCAAATCTGCTGTCAAATAACTCTCAAAAGTGTTAAAGGGCAAAAATTAAAAATTAAAGTGTGGTATCAATGGTATTTTCCGTCACTTCCTACATATATATTAAAAAAAAAGGACACTGAGTGAAGAAGCTCAAAGAAGAACCTGAACTGATGACTTTGAATTGTGATGTTGGAGAAGATTATCAAATATACTATGGACTGCCAAAAGACAAAGAGGTCTGTCTTGCAGTAAGTGTATTCAGGATGCTTTTTAGGGACAATGATAATGAAACTTTGTCTCACATACTTTGAGCATGTTATCAGGAAGAGAGAGTCCCTGTAAAATGACATCATTCTAGAAAGATAAAAGAGTCAGCAAAAGACCCTGACTGACAGTGACTGTAACAATGAACTTCAGCATGAGAGATCTCAGGACTGTGCTTCATAGGAACAGATTCTTATTGGTTGTTCTTGTAGTTACTATGAGTCTTTGTTGACTCAGTGACACCTCACAACAACAAATTAGAATTAATAAAAGTAATTGAGAAATTTTACAATGATATCATAATATGCAAAGACAAAAAGTAGATTTATAAAACTAATTGCGAAAAAATGCAGCTGGAACTCCATCTGATCTTAATCAAGAAGGGAGGAATCTTTTTACGGGTTTCTGAAGTTGAAAACTAATACACATGCAATTACTAGATAATTTATGTTGCAATGTGGCAGGTGGTAATTATACTTATTAATGAACTATCAGTCAACAAAATCATAGCATTTTTAGAAGAATATAGGATTGAATGTCAGGGGGAAGGAACATTGCTATTTGCATATTAAAAAGAAAGGAAGACATAATAAAAATAAACAATGATCTAAATTGAGTGCTACTTGCAATTACCCAGGGACACTAATAATTATAGTATAAAGCTGAAAGAGAACAATAGTGAAGGTTTATGATTCAAGGATGTTTACAACACTATAAAAACTATAATATAATATTTTTAGAACAAGTTCCACTAGACATATTGGGGTGTTGTTAGATCCCATCAAGTCAAGTATGACTCATAGAGACTCTGTAAACAAAAGAATAAACCATGTTCTATCCTGTGCCATCCTCACACTTCTTGACACACAGAAGCCTATTGCAGCAGACATTGTGTGAATTCTTGGTTGAGGGTCTTTCTCTTGTTTGTCAACCCTCCAGCCTTCCTCACATCCTTTTCCAACGATTCAACCCTCCTAACAACATGCCCAAATATGTGAGGTGAAGCCTCATCATTCTTGCCTCCAAAGAGCACTCTGGCTGTACCCTATCCAAGATACATATGTGTGTTCTTTTGACCTTCCGTGGGATGTTCAGTGTTCTTCTCTAACACCACAACTTAAGGCATCAATTCTTTTTCCATAATCCTTATTCACTGTCCAGCTCTAAGATGCATCACTCGTGATCAGAAAGGCTATGGCCTGAATTGGGTGCACCTTAGTCCTCAAACTGACATCACTACTCCTCAATAATTTGGAGAAGTCTTTAACTGCAGATTTTCCCAGTGTAATATATCTCCCTATTTCCTGACTGCTGGCACCGACGGTGTTAATTGTGGATCCAAGCAAGATGAATATTAATAGTTTCAATCTCCTCTCCATCCACAGTGATGTTACCTATCAGTCCTGGCATGAGAATCTTTGTTTTCTTGACATTGAGATTCAATCCCTACTGAAAGCTGCAACCAGTGCTTCAAGTCCTCCTCACTTTCAGCAAGCAAAGTTGTGTCAGCTCCATAATGCAGAATATTGATTTTCCCTCTAATCTTGATGCCACATTTCTCTTCATAGAGTCAATCTTCTTGGACAATTTGCTGAGCATACATATTGAATAGGTAGAGAGAGAATACAATCTTGATGCACTACATTTTCAATTTTAAACCATCCAGTATTCCTTTTCTCTGTCCACACAACAGCCACTATATGGAATATTATGCATTGAATGAAAATGAGAAGAAGAATTATATTGCTTTGACAGTCAAAAAGTCAATTTCAAGTTCTATCTTGAAATAAAGTGTTGTAAGTGCTAGGGTAATATCCATACACATACAAGGAAGACACATTAACAGGACTATTATTCAAACATATGCTTCTACCTCTGGAGCCAAAGAGGAAGAAATGGAAAAGTTTTACCAAATATTGCAGTCTGAAATTGACCAAATAAGCAGTCAAGATGAGTTAATGATAATTGGTGACTGAAATTCAAATGAAGAAACAGCGAAGGAGGAATGTTGTTGTTGTTCAGTGTCATCAAGTCGCTTACAGTCCTAAACTCTGTTCTGTCCTGTGCCAGTCACACAGTCTCCTATCCACTCATTCCAATTACCCCAGTCACTGAATCAATCCACCTCATAGAGGGCCTTCCTTCCTTCCATCCCTCCACCCTCCCAAGCATGTTGTCCCTCTCCAAGGGTCGGTCCCTCCTTACAACATGTCCAAAGTATGTCAGATGAAGCCTCAGGATCCTTGCCTCCAGGGAGCAGCCCAGTTTAACCCTCTCCAGAATGAATCTGTTTGTTTTCCTAGCAGTCCATGGTACCCTCAATATTCTTCTCCAGCACCACAGCTCAAAGGCATCAATTCTCCTTCTATCCTCCCTAGTCATTGTCCAACTCTCTGATGTATAACAAATGATTGCAAAGACCGTGGCCTGTATCAGACACACCTTAGTCTCCAGAGAGACACCACTGTTCTTCAGTACTTTGGAGAGGTCCTTAACAGCAGACTTTCCCATTGCAATACACTTTTAAATTTCCTGGCGTCTGGTGCCAAGAATGTTGACTGTGGAGCCAAGGAAACTAAAGCTGTGAACAATCTCAATCTCTTTACCATCCATCCTGATGCTGCCAATTGGTCCAGTGATGAGAATCTTTATCTTCTTGATATTGAACCTCAATCCATATTGAAGGCTGCAATCCTTGACCCTCTGCAGCAAGTGCTTCAGGTCCTCCTCAGTTTCAGCAAGCAGGGTTGTGTCATCTGCATAATGTAGATTGTTGTTTCTCCTTATAGAGCCCAGACTCTCTGATAATCTGTTCTGCATACAGGTTGAAAACGTATGAAGAAAAGGCACATCCCTGCTGTACATTCTTCCCAGTATTGAACCGTGCTGTGTTTCTGTGCTCTGTTCTGACAAGTGCCTCTTGGTCCAAGTATAGGTTTCGCATTAGAACAATCAAGTGTTCTGGGATTCCCATTCTCAGAGTCAGCTACAGTTTGTTACGATCCACACAGTCAAACGCCTTTGCATAATCAATGAAACAAATAGACATTCCTGTGGTATTCCCTGCTTTCAGACAAGATACATTTAACAGGAGGAATAGTAGCTGGAAAATATGGGCTTGGTGATAAAAATGAAGCTGGAAACAGAATGATTGAATTTTGTGTTTACAATGATTGATTCATTGCAAATACCTTAAGACACAAACAATGAATTTGTACATGGATCTCACCCGACAGGCACCACAGGAACCAGATTGACTATATCTTTGGAAAGAATCATTAGAGAAGCTCATATTGGCAGTTAACAGTAGGCCAGCAATGGGACTGTGGGTCAGATCATCAATTACTCAAATGCAAGCTCAAATTGAGGTGGAAGAAAATTAAAATAAGTCTATAGGAATCAACATACAGTCTTGAATATATTTCATTTGAATTTCAAGACCATCTTAGGAATCTGGTTGTGTCACTGGACACCAATAATCAGACTAGGTGAGTTTTGGAATGATATCAAAGATACCATCTACAGAAAAAGCTAAAGGTCATATTGAAATGAAAGTTTGTATTATGATGATTATTACTTGTGATAAAAGAACTATAAGGTGAAATGTTTAATAGTTCGTAGTGCTCTTTTACAATCAATCTAGTGAAATGATTGTAATTATTGAGACCTAGTTTGCACATGGCAGGAAGGGATTCTTCTTTTCTGAAGAAATAAGAGCCTGTGTTCAGGGCAAGTAGCCCACTGAGTATAAGCATCCTACAACATAGTGTATGAGATGATGGAGGAAGTTAAAAGAGACAAGGTTGCTGAGACTGACAGTAACCAAATCTGAGTATTCCAAAACCATTCAAGACGTTTTTTCTCTCATAAGTAATTCAGCAGTTTTAAACAAGGCAGTGGAAATAATTAATTACATGTTTAGACTTTTCAGTAGTTTCACATTTTGATCATGTAGGATTAAGTAGCAGAGTGTACGGGTGGGCATGGCATTGCAGAAAAATTAACATCACACAAAAGGATATACTCATAATTTAAGTAAAAAATTACGCAGTCCTAGAATGAGAAACTGTGAGTGGGATTCTCATAACAGTAGATTCTTTAGAGGCTGGAGTTAGAGCAGGCACTTAGTGACTGAATAAATGTGAAAGTTAGAGAGACGCAATTACATGAACGACTTCTAGTTTTGGGGTTTGGATGAAAATGATGTCATGCAGCTGGCTAAAGAATAAATACAGGAAGAAATATGATTTTAGGGAGAATTTAGAGTCCTTTGTTTTGCATAGCATCTGTGAGTTGTTTATGTGAATGCTAATAGTCCTACATAAGAAGTTTCCACACCAGAAAAATAATGTTAATTTTATGTTGTCACATTAACCTAAGCTTCAGTGTAAGGGGACTCTGGTTTCATAGTCTGTAGAAAGTTTCACTGCTAACACACAGACCATATTTGGCTGGCAGTTGGAATCCAACAGGCACTTTGTAGAAAAAAGACAGCCAGTATCCCCCTGTGTGATTTGTTGTTGTTGTTATGTGCTGTCGAGGTGCCAGTGACCCACAGAGACCCTCTGCACAACAGCTCTGGATCCTGCCCTTTCCTGAGCAAATCTCACTAATTCTGACATAGTAACCCCATTGGCCCAGTTACTGTATCAATCCATCTCATCCAGGGTCTTCCTCTGCACTGTCCCTCCACCCTTCCAAGCATGATGTCCTTCTCCAAAGACTGGTCTCTACCGGCCATGTGCCCAAAGTATGTGAGACAACTTCAAAATCCTAGCTTTCAAGGAGAGACTCTTTCTTGGCAGTCCATCATATGTTCAAGACTCTTCTCCAGCACTACAATTCCAAGGCATCAATTCTTCTTTGGCCATCCTTAGTCATTGTCCAGCTCTCTGATGAATAGCAAGTAATTGTGAAGACTATGGCCTGGATTAGGCACACCTTAGTCTCCAGACTGACATTTTGGTTTTTCAGCACTCTGGAGAGGTCCCTTACAGCAGATTTTACAATGCTATTAGTCTTTTGATTTCCTGATTGCTGGTGTTGATTGTGGAGGCGAGCAAGCTATAATTGTTAATAATCTCCATCTTTTCTCCATCTACCATGGTGCTGCCAATTGGCCCAGTAGTGACAATCTTTGTTTTCTTAATAATAAGCTTCAACCCAAATTGAAGACTACAGACTTAGAAATGCATTGGAGGGTCAACTGTGAGTCAGAACCAACTTGATGATAATGAGAAAGAAAGAAATACTATTGCAATGGCCCTGGTGGTGTGGACTGTAATGTATCTGGTTGCTGACTGAAGGTGTGGCAGTTCAAATCACCTAGGCATTCCAGGGAAGAAAGATGAACAGTATCTTCCCATAAATATTTACACCCTTGGAAACCAAGTGGAGAAGTAGTATGAATTGGAACTGACTTGATATCAGTGGATATGTACTGTTGGTGTTACTTATTATTGAGTTGACTCGGGAAAATCCCATTTGTGTGGAGTAGAACTGCTTTATAGGGTTTTCATGTAACCTTTAGTGAGAAGATTGCTGGGCCTATTCAAAGCATATAGATGGGTTTGAACTGCCAAAAGTTTTTGCAGTTGATAAGGGCTTCTTCATTTACACTGCCCAAGAATCCCTTCCTAGTGTTCTACATGGATTGCAAGCATGGTTAACAGATACATGCAGTCTTAAAACCAGCTGGTCGCCTAGAGCTGTATGCCTTTGGGATTGCAGTGAAGCTTATTGCCACTATGCCACCAGAGCTCCCATTTAAAAATTAATTCAACATAAGCTATACACTTCACTTTCTACACAGGATTACCAATACCTGCTCCTTTAAAAATAACAATTAAAAATCAGTTATTTCTATAAAAAGTATACTACTAATAAACAGTAAATTTAATAATCTGACAGAAATTATAACCCAACTACGTTTATGTTCTCAGTGGAGATAAATCTTCCACACAACAGTGCATTTTGCCTGTGGAAAGCTTAAAGATACTGATTAATATATTTATTCACTAGATTTTTTATGATACCAATCTTTTTTTATTATACAAAAAATATTTCACGTTAGATCTACACAATAAATAATTAATAAGCATATAAATAAATATTGACAAGAAAGACAAATAGGTAAATTTACCAAATATTAGCATATTCAGTAGTAAGAATTTTAAATTTTTGTTGACTTGAGATAGTATGCCTTTTCCTTTATTAGAATTTCCACCTGGAACCAAAGAGGGTGCCAAAGAGAAACAAAAGACAGCTCCTGTAGTACCAGAAACTCTTAAGAAAAAGTAAAGGAATTAGCAGAACTAAGAAAAATCAAGTAAGTGCTTGACAAAGATGTTTCCCAAAAGATGTTTCAAAAGGCAAGGAGAGAGCTTATCTGTGAAAATCTTAAGCACTATTAGAAAGAATATAGGCAGAGACTGGCTTGGATGGCAAGAAAAGCTGACAACTTCTGTGTACCTGCCGAACTCAAACAGCCATTTTCCATCAGGATCAGTGTTATCAATGGTGTGAGCTCAACGTTTTTGAAGATGTTGCAACTTCACCTTTGCAAGATCTTCAATGGAACCTTTGTAAAACTCAACAAAGCTTCAATTTACATGCTGAAGATTGTGAAACCATATATTGAATATTTTTGCTGTTGAGTGTCTTCAAGTCAGAACCAAAACATAGCTGACATTTTAGCCGATTCATAGACAGTAAATCACATGTGAGGAGATTTTCTCTTCTTCAGGAGCTGGTGGATATGAATTGCATGCTTTTGGGATTGTTGTGCAGCTTCTTACCACTAAGCCACATAGGCTTTTAGACCAATAGGCCATAGACCAATAGACCTATCTTCAAGTCTTGGATTCTTAGATCAACCCAGGTAACTGACTTACTAGCTCCATGGTACAGCAAAGGATTTCTATTTTTCACAGGATCCCAAGGTATGCTACTGATGATATTCTTGGAATAACCCTTGAGTAGCACTGCACTAGATTACACGTTTCTCCACTACACAAGGGCAATTCTCTTAATTATCATCTTTCTTCCTTACATTAATAACATCCCCTCTTAAATGACTCATTATAAGCAATGTTTGCTTTAGTTCATTGTGATCTCATATAACAGAATAAAATGGCCCCGTCACATTTCCAAGGCTGTTCCTTTATAGATATATCAGCATGGCCTAAGCCATGGCATTTTCTATTACTTCATGGACTTACAAAATCTAGACAGTGAATAAAGAAGCCTGCAGAAGAATGTATACCTTTCAATATTGAAGATGAATACTGAATATAACATGGGCTGTTAAAAGAATAAACACATCTACCTTGGACAAAGTACAGATGGAATTTTCATTAGAATAAAGAATAACAGAATTTTGTCTCATATTTTGTCTATGCTATCAGGAGTGTCTAGTCCCTATAGAAGGACTTCAAGCCGTCAACAAGATGAATTGACACTACTTCACTACTTGTCACCTACTTTTATTTTTTCATTTTTAAATTAATTTTAATGAAAGTTTACAGAGACTTAGGATTTCCAGCCATTCATTCTTGCACTTTTCTTCCTGCGCCCCCCTTCACTTTTCTCATTGATGAGTAAAAGAAAAACTTTTATTGCTGTACAGTTCCTCTCCCCAAGTCTCCTGCATTGTGCAGCCTTCATTTGGACTCCTGTCATGACAATAATACCTAATCATATATC
>NW_006399770.1:16872349-16896242 GCF_000299155.1 Elephantulus edwardii
CCACAATAAACATGGGTGTGCATATATTTGCGTGGGTGGCGGTTATGGTTTCTTTAGGGTAAATTCCCAGAAGTGGAATTACTGGCTCAAATGGTATTTCTGTTTGCAACCTTTTGAGAAAGTTCCATACAGCCTTCCAACATGAAGAAATGTTCAAAATCCCTAGTTCTAAGAGAGATGCAAATCAAAGCAACTGTGATATGTCATCTCACCCCAGTAAGAATAGCAAAAGTTAACAGAACAGCAAAAAACAAATGCTGGCAAAGTTGCAGAGAAACTGGAATCCTTATTCACTGTTGGTGGGAGTGTAAAATGGTGCAATCACTTTGTCACCTTCTTTTTACAGCATAACTTCTGTGAGAGTTGTCTATACTTTCTGTTTTAAATTTCTTTTTATCCTAGCTTTCTACTCTACTGACTTTGTTTTTATCAAGGCTACCAATGACCCCAAATTGCTAAGACTAGAAATCAATTCTCAGTCTTGACCCATGGGCAGCTTTCAATATCTTTTCCTTTCTCTTCCTTAAAATACGTGTTGTTTTTTCATTTGACTTCCAGAATATCATACTCACCGATTTTCTGTCCTAATTTTATGACCTCTAATCCTCAATCTCTGTAGATATTTCTTCCTCATTTATATGCTAATGACTCCCAAATTCTTTTCTTCACCACAAACCTCTCCTATGAATTCAAACCTGTACATCCAATTATCTATTAAATATCTCTATTAGATAGTTAATAGAAAACATAAATTGAATATGGTTACAAATAGGCTACAATTATACATTCCAAGAGAACAAAACAAAAACAAAACCCAAAAATAACCTGATAGTGTGAGTGTGCATGGAGACACACACACACACACACACACACACAAAACCATACAAATCACATTAACCCCAGATATATTTCTTTGGTCTTTTAGTCTTTTCCATTTCAATTTCTGTTTTGCCTTTTCAGGATTAAATTTTTATTTCAATCAGTTTATTATCATTTGCCCCCATCTCTTATCAAGTTTACCAGCAAGTCTAGTCTCCAATTTCAAAATTCATTCAACATTCAACTATTTTGCACCACTTCCACTATCTCTGTTCTATTCCAAGCACCCACCTATCTCATTTGGATTATTGAAAAACTTATCAGCATTGATTTTCTACCTCTCCCTTTAATTTTAACCTAAGAACTTGAGAGATCACTTTAAAATATTGGGAAGTTATTATCCCTAAGCAATGTTTGTATCATAAATTCATTAGTTCGTAGGGTTGCTGTGAGTCAGACTCAACTTGATGGCATCTAACAACAGCTGCCCCCATCTCATTTTTGGTAACAACCAAATATTTAGCATAATCTGTAGAGCTCTACATTATTTGTTCTACTCTGTCCTCTTGACCTTATTTGTTGCAACTCTCCTTTTGGTTTTCCCATTAAAGTCATTATGGCTCCGTGGCTTTCCCTCAGAGATGCAGGATAGCCCTTTTTCTCAAGGCTTTTGTATTTGCTTTTTTCCTTGGAATTTAATTCGCCAACTATTAATAGCACTTCGTTTATTCTGGGTTGTTTTTTTTTAAAAAAAAATATCAGCTTTAAAATGTTTACCAGGCATGCCATTTAAAATCTCTACTGTCCTTACCTAGACACAGTCTTTCATAGACATTTATTTTTCGTGTTTCACTCCTTTCCCCCTTAGAATGAATTGCAAGTTAAGAAGCTACAGATTTTATTTCTTAATCTTATTTACTGTTTCTTACTTCAGAAAGTATGCCCTTTGAGGGCAGAAATGATAACTGTTTTGTTTATTGAGGCTTTTTTAAAGCCTGCAGTAGTTCCTAGAACAGAGCAGATTCACCATAAAAAAATTATTAAATAAATAAATGAGTAACTCTATTTTTACAATGAAAGATTACATAGAGCACATTTCCCCCCCCAAAATATATATCTAAACACTGTATTTTGCATATGTGTTTTTTTTTTGGTACATTGTGCATGAAGAAATACTACTGTAAAAATATTGAAAGATGTAGGTAATAATGTCTTTTAAATCCCACAACAGAAATGCAAATCATTTTGGTCTTAGCTAAGAATTATTGACTTCCTCTCTTGTTAATGCTTCTCTGTTGTTCTTTAAAGGTAGCCTAAATAAATATGAATTAAATATTATTTTCTTTTAGTTAATCATGTTTGTTTCTGTATTCTTTATATACAGAATGATCGTTATGAAATTATTATTATTAAATAAAGAACTGAGTGTTGTTCACTGACCCACCTCTCCTTGCTATCGATTAAGGACCAATTTCTATCTTTTAAACAACAGTGTTTTGCTATTCTTGCCTTGAGGTTTTAGTTTCTTCTTAAAAGTGCTAACTAATGAAAGAATGAATTTGACTAGAAAACATTAGCGAAGTTCTTTAAAAGGAGGGATTTCTATCTTCTCATCTTTGCCTTCATCTGCGAAGCTGACTGATGCTTTGTAAGCTCTGGGGAATCCTCCGTTGGCAGCTGTTGCTGCTACTTCAAAGCAGGAGGAAAAAAATGCGTATGTAGGGGAGGAATATATTCAGGCCAAACATGGCTTTTCCCCTCATTTGGTTTTATACTAAAAATTAAGGAATGGGATAACTTAAATATAAAATCAAGCTTTAGAAAGAGAGGCTGTGGGCTGATGTGCTAGAGATTACCCTTAGACTATATTTTTACCTCAGCTTAGTCACTGTCTTATTCCAGGCCTAAAGTTTCTTCATCTGGAAGATGAAGTTATTAACATAAATTTTCCTTATAGTCCTTTTCTTAAGATAGAACTACATTTAAGAGCTCAGGTTTTATTTTTGCTGTCACCCAGATGCCTCCTCACTTTGTTTTGATACTGCTAGATTAGGGAGCTTTGGTGGCCTACCAATAAGGAATTGTGCTGCCAACCCCAAAGCATGCCGTTCAAATACACCAGCTGCTCTTCTGGAGAAAATGAGGCAATCTCCTCCTATGTCACCTGCAATCTCTGAAAAACCCACTGAAGTGTCAGTTGTGAATCTGATCTGATTCCACAGCACACAACAGCAACAACTTCCAGACTGCCATCTGACTACCTCTTAGAACCTCTGCTTTCTTAGGCATTTATGTTACATATAAATACTACCAGAGACTATAGGTTTTCTTATTTAGTATTCCATATTTATGCCACTGCAAGAAATGTTAATGTGTTTTCCCCCCATCATTACAGAAGAGAAAACAGTGAAAGGATTTGCTTTTAATAAAAATGTACAGGCTATTAAACTTCAAGATGAATTTCCATGACAGGTTTAGTTGAACAAATTTTTAAAGTACTCTCACAATACTCTCACCCATACACCCACAATCACAATATTATAAATATTAGAAATTATGTTAAAAGTATTCTAGTTTATAAGAATTTCAAAGTTTGTCTATTTAAAAAGTCATTGGAATTTTATAGGTAGAGCAAGATTACTGAATCATTTCTATACTCTGTACAGGCAAATCCTTAATGCCAGTTCCAGAAATTAAAAACAACTTGTCTTCGCTTACTGAGTTTATCTTGTGACTATGTTAGAGGAAACTGCTTCACAAACAGGGACTGACTCTCAGGTAGGGGTTGGGCGCCTGCTTCATTTTTGCTGAAATCTATTTTCAGATTTTTCTAATTCACCCATCTCACCAGGGAAGACGGAAGTGTTAAATTATTGCCAAAAGCATTTCTGGAAGAAATTGTTTAGAAAGAGAAATCTCAAAGAGGCCAGGAAATTGCCTAGTGATCAGAAAGGAAACTGTTTCAGTGGTAATGTGAAAGAACAAAATTGGGTCCTCAAATGTGCAATTTTCTGAAAGTTGTAGTGAGTTGTTTCATAAATCTATCTCCTTCACAAGATGTATGTTTAGTAAAAACCAAAAACCTGGTGGCAGTAAACAACCCCAAACATCAAAGTATGCAAGATTATAGTGGTAGCCTGCTTTTTAACAGATACTCAAAAATAGCAGGAGATCTTCACTTAGTTTTTATATAGTAACATTGGTTGTATTATTTATCACTAGCATCTTCTCATTAATACGTAAAGTCAAGGTTGTTTTGTTATTTGAAATTTCACTTCTGGCAAGCATGGTGAAATATACAATGTCTTAAGCTGTTCACTTAGAATAGGTTAGGCATATTTTGCCATTAAGGATGCCCTGAAAGTCCTGCTACTTTTAAAAAGGAGCTTAGAAAACCATTTTAGACCATATCCCTAATAGATGATAGACAGGTCACCGTCCAGATGAAGCTGTGCACACTTAATACCTCATACATTTCCACTGCAAACCCATAGACTGGACCTCTCTGGCAGTTCAAATTCACCAGAAGCTTTCAGGGAAAGAGGTGGAAAATCTCATCCAGTGGGAAGTCTAGAGTAAGAGGTGCTGTAATGTGGTTCAAATTCAACAGCAGTTCTGAGGGAGAAACATGGAAAATCTCATCCTGTCTGATTTACAGCCTCTGAAAATTCACTAGAGGGTCAGTTATGAATTGGTTATGATTAGATAGATGGAAAACAACAATTACATTGAACAGTTCACTTACTTATTTGGATTGAGTACAAACTGACTCATAGCTGTTTTTCCAGAAGATTTTCCAGGCTAGATTGTTGATTCAAATGAAATGAAACTTTTTACAATTTTAATTTACATAACCATCATTTATTAACATTATTTAAAGCACTCTTATGAGGAAGGAACAATATGGACCAAAAAGAACTACTTAATGTGATTATTTTTATTTGCTATGTTATGCTATTGTACATACTATTTGGAGCCAGAACTGATTCATAGCAGACCCTCTAGTGAATTTTCAGAGGTTATAAATCACACAGAAGGAGAATCTTCTTCTACCACTCACCTTAGGATTGATAACAAAATTGCTTATCCACTAGGCCACCAGACCTCCCCTACTGGTTTGAATACTTATCTAAAAGTATTCCATTGAAAGAAGTACGGGCTTGACAATGTGTAAACATAGGAAAGCTATGTTGTCTCTTGGTAACAAAATGAAATAGCTGATCTCTTTCTACTTGATAACTCTTATCCTTTCCTCATTTTGTAAACTAATAATAAATTCTTTTCCATTGTTAGAAAACATAAGCAGAAGAATACTATTATACTACTTGATCACTGACTTTTCAAAGTATCGTTAATATTTATTGATAAATTAATTTAATAAACGAAACATTTAATAAGTACATTCTTTTGATCTGGGACTATACAGAAATTCAAAAGACTCATACAGCCTTTATTTTGAGTAATTTGTCAATAAAGCATTGTGACAAACAAAAGTCAATAGGTACACTAAAGTTAGTTCTGATTATAGTTATACAGACCTGGTTTAACAAATGTTGAGGCTCAGTGGAGTAGTAGACAAAGAAAACTTGCATTATACAGTAGAAATAGAAAATAAAAAACAAAGAGTGTGACCTAGTTTAAAAAGATACACTGTAATTTGCTAACATAGGTAAACTTAAAGAATATTCATTATAGAATTTAAAAGAAGATAAAATACATCATAAGAAATTTCACTCTGTACTCCAGATAGTGGGAATTTATGCACTTTACTGCTCTTCTGTCTGAAACTTTTTTGCTCTAGGATTTAGATACTTGTTTCACCTGCTTCCAAAACAATAAAACAATGTTAGAATATTTATCTAAATAAAAATATGTTTATCACATACAAAGATACTATAGGAAATAAATGATAATTATTTTGAAAAAGCCATCACATCTTCTTTGAGAAGGAAAGCAGACAAAATCCTAAGACTCTTGAGAAACTTACATGACCAAGAAAAGAGTATTCAATATCAGATGCACACATCTCCATTGCACGAGACGAGATTGTCCTCTGTTTGAGGGGTTGGTAGATTTGAACTGCTAGAGAGGCACTATCTTTGGGTGACCATTCCAATTCCCTATGGACTCTACTGAAAATTCCAATAAGGAAGTCATCTGTTATCTGTAAAGGCACATATAGATTCTTTATATATAAGCAGAAGTGTTGAGATACTTGTTATTGAAACAGAACTATGCAAAGCATAGTATTTCTGTCTTCCCCATCCCTCCCTTTTTCTGCTTTCATTCTTCTATTCTGTTTTTCCATCCTTGCCTTTCTCCTATCCTTTCCTCTTTTCTTCTTTCACTTTTACCAGTCTTTATTGTGCTCTTTCCATGTGTCCTATACTCTATTAGGATTTTAAATGACTTTAAAAATTCCAGATGATTCTGATTATGTTCAGCTATTTTTTAACTCTAGTCCACTATATGAGTAAAATTTAAGCGCTGATTGATTATTCTAAAATTCTATACTATATATTTGGAAGTTTTGTGTTTTCCACATATTTACCACCAAAACAAAAGCTCTTTTTTATTAATATTGAAACAAACATACTCAGTCTCCACTATACTTTTGTCTGTAATTCATCTGGTTTTCAAAAATTTCTACAATTTAAAACTGGAAACTGCTCATAAGTAATATTGCATAGTGGTGATGCATCATTCATATTGTTGTTGCATGCTATTAAGCTGCTTATGACTCAGTGACTCTTTGTACAACAGATCTGAACCTTTCTCTACCCTGAGTCAACCGTATTGTCATTGACACACCTACTCCCACTACCCCAGACACTGAATCAATCCATCTCATCTGGGGTTTTCCTCTCTTGGACTGTCTTTCTACCCTCTCAAGCCTAATGTTCCTCTTCAAGAACTGGTCCCTCCTTTCAATATATTTCAGACAGATCTTCAGAATCCTTGCCTTCAAGGGGCAGCCTAGTTTCACCATTTCTAGGACAAACCTGTTTGTTCTCCTACAGTCCATGGTATATTCAATACTCTTCTCCAGCACCACAGCTCAAAGATATCAATTCTCCTTCCTTAATCCCTAGTCCAGCTTTCTGATACATAGTAAGTCATTGCAAAGACTATCACTTGGCTCAGGTGCACTTTTGTATCCAGACTGACATCATTGCTCTTCAGTACTTTGGAGAGGTCCCTAACAGCCGCCTTTACCGAAGCAATTCATCTTTTGATTTCCTTGATGCTGGTACCAAGAATGTTGATTGTGGAGCTAAGCAAACTGAAGCTGTTAACAATCTTCACCATCTATCATGATGCTGCCAATTGGCCCAGAAGTGGGAATCTGGCTGAGCGTCAATCCATATTGAAGGCTGCAGTCCTTGACCTTTTGGCAGCAATAGTTTCAATTTCTCATCAGTTTCAGCAGGCAAGATTAGTGGTAGATTCATTAATTATCTCTTATTCTATGAGTGTTCATAGAGGCAGTAGTCAGAACAGAGCAGGGTAACACTGCATGGTTCAAAATTGGGAAGGGTGTACGCCAGGGATGCGTCCTGTCTCCATACCTTTTCAACCTGTATGCAGAGCAGATTATCCGGGAGGCTGGGCTCTATGAGGAGAATCGTGGCATCAGGATTGGTGGAAGATCTATTAACAATCTGAGTTATGCAGATGACACAACCCTGCTTGCTGAAACTGAGGAGGAACTCATGCACTTGGTGCAGAGCGTCAAGGACTGCAACCTTCAGTATGGACTGAGGCTCAATGTCAAGAAGACAAAGATTCTCACCACTGGACCTATTGGCAGCGTCAGGATGGATGGTGAGGAGACTGAGATTGTTCACAGCTTCAGTTTGCTCGGCTCCACAGTCAACACTCTTGGCACCAGCAGTCAGGAAATCAAAAAGCGTATGGTGATGGGAAAGTCTGCTGTTAGGGACCTCTCTAAAGCACTCAAGAGCAACGGTGTCTCTCTGGAGACTAAGGTGCACCTGATACAGGCTATGGTCTTTGCAATTGCTTGTTATGCATCAGAGAGTTGGACAATGACTAGGGAGGACAGAAGGAGAACTGATGCCTTTGAGCTGTGGTGCTGGAGAAGAGTATTGAATGTACCATGGACTGCCAAGAAAATAAACAGATTTATTCTGGAGAGGATTAAACCAAGCAACTCCTTGGAGGCAAGGATTCTGGGGCTTCGTCTGACATACTTTGGACATGTTCCAGGAGGGACGGGTCCTTGGAGAGGGACATCATGCTTGGGAGGGTGGAGGGACGTTGCAGGAAGGGAAGACCCTCTATGAGATGGATTGATTCGGTGACGGGGGTAATCGGGATGAGTGTGTTGGAGGCAGCGCAGTTGGTACAGGATAGAGCAGGGTTTAGGGCTGGTGCGCATAGGGTCGCTATGAGTCGCAAATGAGTCGACGGCACATAACAACAACAACAACAACTATGAGTGGTAAATAATTCTATCTATGATTACATATCAGTTTCCTCTCTTACACATTATCTTTTCCAATAATAGATTTATTAAATGATATCTAAATACACACAAATTATCCATTTTTTCATACAAAATTACATATGAAGTTATTTAACTAGCAAGATTTGTTTCATAGTAAATCGTGTATTCACTCTATAGGGATTAACTGATCATTCTTTATCACCTAGACCATATATTTAAAAATGTCATATAAAAATAATCTCTGATTTAAGATTGAGTAATTAGTGAGGATTTTACAGATACAAGGGAGAGATGTACTTGTAAAGTAATTTAAATATGGAATGTGTCCTATGTCTATACATTTTCAATCTATATGCGGAACAGATCATCATCCATGAGACTGGGCTCTATGAGTAAAAATGTGGCATCAGGATTAGAGGAAGACTCATCAACAATCTGTGTTATGCAGATGACACAACCCTACTTGCAGAAACTAAAGAGGACCTGAAGCACGTGTCCTTGGAGAGGGACATCATGCTTGAGAAGATGGAGGAACAGCGCAAGAGAGGAAGACCCTCAATGGGATGGATTGATTCAGTCACTAATGTGGTGGTAGGGTAGGTGTGTCAGTAACAATAAGGTTGACACAGGATAAAGCGGGTTTTAGGGCTGTTTTACATATGGTTGCGATGAGTCACAAGTGACATGACAACACATAACTACAACAAACAATAACAACGTGATAGGGGAGACATAAGCAGGTTGGTAATTGTTTCTTCTTGTGTAGACTAGCAGATACATCAAAGAAACCATGATTTTCAACTAAATCATTAAGATTTCTCTAGCTGGCCAGGAAGGAAAGGCCATTTTGCACTGTGGAAGGATAATGCTGGAGTGTGAGAGATAAGATGTGATTTAAGATGTCTGCTTGGATGTCAGTGTGGTCTCTTTAGGGGGTATATTCCCAGTGGTGGAATTGCTGGGTGAAATGGTATCTCTATTTGCTACTTTTTGAGAAAGTTCCACAGTGGTTGTACCATTAAGCATGGTTTTAAAATGAAAAAAGGTTAGTGTTGCATTGTTTTTCCATACCTACTGAACTTATATGCTAAACGAATTATTCGAGAAGCTGAACTTTGTGAAAAAGAACATGGAATCAAGATCTATAGAAGACACATCTATGAAAATGACACAACCTTACTCACCTAAAGGGAGGAGGACTTGAAGCACTTGTTGCAGAAGATCAAACAGTACAGTCTTTAATATGTATTGCATCTCAATGTCAAGAAAACAAAATTTCTTACCACTGGACTGATAGATAATATCATTATATATGGGAAAATATTGAAATTGAATCCACAACTTGGATTCACAATTAACATACTAGGTATCAGAAGTCAGGAAATCAGGAGACATAATGCACTGGGGAAAGGCTGTAGTTAGGGACCTCTCCAAATTATTAAGGAGCAACGATGTCAGTTTGAGGACTAATGTGGGTTTGATTCAGAACATGTTCTTTTAGATCAATTGTTAGCTGGACAATGAATTAAGGATGTATATAGGGAGCTTCAATATATGTTTTTGTTGATTGCTGTCAATTTGAGCACAACACATAGTTAGCCTATGAACAAAAGACCTGCAGCCTTTCTATATCCTCATTTCTCAAAGTTCATGCAGTTTCCAGAGGTATGTTGTTTAGGAAATGGATGCTACTCCTGCTTCCAAACCTGTCTTACACTGGGAGCTCCACCAAACACTGTCCACTATGGGTGACCGTTATGCCATCTGAGACCCCAATGGCATAAGGTTCAGCATCACCAACTCCAGGTTACCTCAGTACAGCATATTGACAGAAGAATGCTGTACCACTTAGAAGAATGTTCCTCAAAAATATAACAACCAACTTCTAAATACAAATACCCTCCCCAAGATCTTGTTCACTCTAAACAAGAGGCTTCAATAAAAAAGAACCAATATAGTGGAAAAAAAAAGATGTCAATGAACTGAAGCATGATAATATTGGTGGAGGCAGGAGATAAGGTTTGAGGAGTAGAAGGAATCAGAAAAGGAAAGACCCGTTAAGGAGAGTATCCATTACTATTTAGACACTGCTACAAGTCTGTCTTTGAGACGTTCCACAGTGGTTGTACCACTGTGGAAGGGGAATTATACAATATTTGTTAGAAGAAGAGAAAGATAAAATTAATATGGGGAGGATGATTAGGATTGGGAATGACAGCTGAGAGAGGACTTTTTTCTGTTTACTATTCTATTAAGAATTAAAAGAAAGAAGAAGGGTAAAGTATGGGTTATCTACTTTACATGGAACTCAGGTGGCATAGCTCTTAGGGAGTTGCTCTGCCAACCTAAAGGTCACGCTGTTCTGGAAGCTCAAATCCACCACTGTTTCTCTTGAAAGGATGTACAGTCTCCTCCCACAGATTTTACAGACACAGAAACCCAATGGGTTGTCAGCTATGAGACAGCTCAGATTCTAAGGCAGTAAGAGATTTACTTATAATGAAAATTAATGAATAATTGGATATAAATGGGTACAGAGGCAAGAAAAAAGACTTCTGTTATTATTGTTATGAGCCTTCGGGTTATAACTGACCCTCCAGCAGGTTTTCAGGAGATACAAATCACTTAGGAGAAGATAGTCCATCCTTGTACCTTGCAGCAGCTAGTTGATTCAAACCACCTGCCTTCAGGTTTGCAGTGCAACTCCTTATCACCATGCTACCACAGCTTCCTAGCTAGAAAGACTTCTCAATTTTTTTAAATGTGTTTTATATTTTAATTGTGATTTTAACAAAAGGTTACAGAATAATTATATTTTCATTCATTCATTGTTGCACATGTGACTTCTAGATGTTACAAAATTCTAAACTTCTAGATTTATATCACAGAAAACGTGTTTCAGAAGAATACAGAATCGTGTTTCTTAAATATTTAAAAACATTGTAAACTTGAGAGCCATTTTAAATTTATAAGTATGATGTGGAGTCCAAGATTTTGAGTTTTTAACAAGCTTCCCGAAGAAGTGAAATTACCTGCACTTTGAGTAGAAGGAAGCAGGAAAGGAAGCTCAATCAGTAAGGAACCAGTAAAAGGCTAAGGAAAAGCGGGGGGTGGGGGTGGGGGTGGGGGAAAGAAGGGCCAACTGTGTAAAAGCAGTTAGTGTGAGGATTGCTCAAGCACATCTAAGTGCTTCTCACCAAGGAAGGAGCTCCAGAATTCTTACCACCTAGAGATAATTGTTAAGAGAAAGCAGATATTTTGAAATTTATAAAAATGAAGAAAAGTGGCAGTTTTAATTTTACCTAGAAAAAAACGGAATACAAAAATAAAAATAAATTAAATAGTCTTAAAAGCATGAGAATAAAATTCCAACAATGAATTAATTTTTAATATCAAGATGTGATCAATGAGGTATTAATATATACATTATTATCACTATCTTGTAAGATGTCATCACTTAGTTTTATAGCGTAATTTTAATAAAAGACATTTCTGAAAAATCTTCTCAAGATCTTTCTTAATTATTTTAAGGCTTCCTATAATTCTTTAATATTTAAATCATTATCTTTTGAAGGCATAGTGTCATAATTTCTTAAATGTTAGAAGATATAAAAGTTCCAGCTATTCTTTAACATTTATTTAGTTATCTCACCATACTACTAAGGAATTTAATAAAATTCTCTTTCATAGTTTTTAATTTTATATTTGTATACGAAATGCATATACATTCTATTTCCATCATGTACATTGTGTTTCAAGTGTGCTCTCATTCACATTACATCTCATATGATCATTCCCATTCACTGTGCTTTATAAATTCAATCACCATTGATCCACGGCCATTGCCACTCCATCATTTCAGGCCCCCACTATCTATACCCCAACTCCTTCACCCCTTCTCTCTGCCCACCAAACTCTGCCACGTCATATTCCCTTTCAGCACCTTTTCCCCTGAGATTATGATCCACTCTCTATTTATCTTTCTATTTTCACAATAATGAGCTCATGTAATATTTGTCCTTATGAGACTGAATTAGTTAAGTCAGTGTAATGCTGTCTAACCTCTCTCATATTATATATAATTGTTTTTTTTAATCTTTGCTCCTGAGTGCTGCATAGTATTCCACTGTGTGAATGTACCACAAATTCTCAGTTTGTTTATTGATGGACATTTGGGTTATTTTCATATTCTTGCTATAGGGGATAATGCTGTTATGATCATTGGTTTAAGAATTTCAGTTCTATTTTCCTCCAGGTATATTTCTATCAGTGGATTAGATGGATCATATGGAATTTCTATGTTCAGTATTTGAAGAAATGCCAACTGGCTTTCTAGATTAGTTGTGCCATTTTACAATTGCATCGACAGTGCATGAGAGTTGCAATCTCTCACATCCTTTCCAATACATGGCACCTTCTATCCTGTTCTACTTGCCTCTGTTAATAGGGTGAAATGGTAACTTATTGGGGTTTTGATTTGCATCTCTCTGTTTATAAGTGATTTTGAGCATTTCTTCATGTCTCTTCTGGCCATCTGATATTTTTCCTGTGAAAAGTCTTTCCATGTATTTTGCCCATTTTGTGATTCAATTATTAGTCTTTTTCTTGTAGTGGTCTTGTGTCATCCTGTAAACTTTTGATGGTACCCTTGTCTGAGATGTCATTGCCAAATGTTATTTTCCAGTAAGTAGGTTTCCTTTTTACCCTGTTGGGAATGTATTTTATTAATTAATTAATTAACCAATAAACTGATTAACTAATTGATAAGTTAACTGATTAACTAATGGATTAATTAATCAATTGATTAATGGATTAATTAATTAATCAATTGATTAACTGATTGATTAATTCATTAAGAACCCAGGAACTTAATCTTTAGATGATCCCATTTGTGGCTGTTATTTTCTCCTGGTTGTGCATCTCTGGCTGTACTTGCCAGGCTATTTATACCACTCATAGAATATTAACAGGGAACTCTGGTGGCCTACTGGTAAAAATCTGTGCTGCAATTCTAAAGGCACAATTCTAAAGGTTGGAATCTACCAGCTGCTTTGTGGGTGGGCAAGCTCCTTCAGTATGATTAATTGCCCCTGAAAATCTGTTGGAGGGTCAAGTATGGGTTGGTTCTGACTGAATGGCACACAAGAACACAACATTTATGCAATAGGCTAGGACTTCTAAGTTTGGATCCATCTTGAATTTTATGAACTTTGTGGTTTGTAGCTTTACTCATAGGTCTCTGATCCACCTTTAGTTGATTTTTGTGTACGGTGTGAGATGTGAATCATACTTAAGCTTCTTGCAGGTAGAACTCTAGATTTGACAGATAATCTGTTGAAGATTATGTTGTTTCCTGGTTTGATAGATTTGATTTCCTTTGAGAATACCAGTTAACTGCAGGTTACTACTGTTGTTGTGTACTGTCAAGTCAGAACCAACTCTCAGCTGACCCTTCAGCGGGTCTCAGAGGCAGTTAATCACATGGAAGGAGATTGGACAATCTTCTCCCATGGAGTAGCTGGTGCGTTCTCTTGGGACACGTAGCCAGGAAATCAAAAGGCAAATTGGATTAGAAAAGTCTGTTGTCAAGTATCTCTCCAGAGTGTTGAAGTGCAAAGATGTTAGTCTAGAGACTAAGATGTGTGTGATCCAGGTTATAGCCTTTGCAATTACTTGCTATGTATCAGAAAGTTGGACAATGAATACAGATGAAATAAGAATCAATGCCTTTGAGTTATGGAGCTGGAGAATAATATTGAACATACCATAGACTTCCAAAAGAACAAACAATCTTTCCTTAAGAATAAGGTGAAACCAAGTTGTTCTGTGGAGGCAAGGATTTTGAAACTCCATTTCATATATTTTGGGAATGTTTTCAGGAGAGACAAGTCCTTGGAGAAGGACATCATAATTGGAAGGATGGAGGGACAGCACAAGAGAGGAAGACTCTGGATGAGATGTTTTGACACAGTGACTGAGAAAATAGGGGCAGGTGTGTCAGAGGCAATGAGATTGGACCAGATAGGACAGGGTTCAGAATTATAGTGCATAGCTTCATATGAGTTGCAAGTGACTTGACGGTTCATAACAACAACAATAACAACAACCAACATATCCAAAGTATGAAAGATAAAGCTTCACCATCCTATCCTCCAAGGGTCACTCTGGCTTCACCTTCTCCAAGACATTTCCATTAGTTCTTTTGGTAGTCTATAGGATATTCAATAAATTCCAAACTACTATTTAAAAGCATTGATTTTTCTTCTGTCATCCTTATTTATTGTCCAGGTCTCAGATTCATAGCAAGTGTTTGAAAAAAAAATACTATTCTGAATCAGGCACACCTTAGTCCTCAAACTAACATCACTGTTCCTCAGTAATTTACAGAGATTCCTGGATGCAGACTTTAGTCTCCAATGAGTACTCTAGCCACACCTTCTCTAAGACATATCTGATTGTTTTTTGGCAGTCCATTACATATTCAGTACTCTTTTCCAATACTACAACACAAAGGCACCAATTCTTCTGTCACCCATATTTATTGTTCAGCTCTCAGATACATAGCAAGAAATTGAAATTATCATGGCCTGAATCATGTGCATCTTAGTTCTCAACCAGACATCATTGGTCCTCAGTTGTTTGGAGAGATCCCTTGACTCTCCCCATGCATCCTGATCTCCTAGTGAGGAGATCAAGGGTTTTGATTGTGGTCAAGTAAGATGAAGGCATTTATAGTTTGAATCTTTTCTCCATAAATCTTGATATTGCCGATTTGTCCAAAGATGAGAATATTTGTTTTCTTGACATTGACACGAAATCCACATTGAAGACTGAATCCTTTAATCTTCAAGGCCTCCTCCCTTTCAGTAAGGAAGGTTGTGTCATCTGCATAACATAGGTTATTGCTGAGTGTTCCCCATGTGATACCACATTCCTTTTCATAGAGTCCAGCTTCTGGGGAAAAACTTCCTCAGCATACAGACTGAACAGAAGATATAACCATAATGCACACTTTTCTTCATTTTAAATCATACGGTGTAGCTTGAGAAAATCAAAAGTGTACTTTGATTTTTTTCCCCCTCCATTCATTCTGATAGTGGGATAGAAATGGAAAAGGAGGACAAAGATAATGCTTCACTGGGTGCACTCATCTTAGAAAAATATTCCATTAACTGTTTCTAAGAGAGTTAATGCATTGAGTTTCCAGTAGCTATAAAAATTTAAAATGCATTACTTTGATTTGATTATCCTTTGGTCTATCAGGAAAAGGGTGGTCAGGAAAAACCTGGAAATGCTGAATGAGACCCGGAAGATACCAGTTTTATAATATCATTGAAGATTTAATCTTTCCAGAAAGTCCTATGAAAATACTGGGTCACCAAATGGTGCATGTATAGGGCAAAGACAAAAGTTATTTAAGAACTGATTAAAAAGAAAAAAAAATATTCAATTGACAGTGGCTTGACAGGTCAGGATACTTGTAGGCATAATTCTCCTTTTACAGTTAATACATGGCATATCTTAATTTCCTTTTTGCTTTGGCTCTGCATGCATGATTTAACAGAATGTGCTTTGAAATCACATAGATCTGAGATGAAATTCCATTTCTGTCATCTATTCTCATCCTGAGTGTATTCATACTTTTCTAGAACTTATTTTGCTTATCTTCAAATTTAAAAAAATTTCCATATTTATTATTGCAGACAATTTGTTAAAGAATGCCAAAGACATAGCTAAAGTTTCACAAAACTAGGTCTATTAACTTTCTGCATCAAGGGTGAATGCACACCAGAGGAATCATAGATCATCTCACTAAGCAAAGGAAGAGACAGGATTATAATGGGATTTCAGGGAAGGATGGAGTTTAGATAAAATTTAAATAAAGTAAAATACTGATAGCTCTAAGAAAAGCCAGCCTCTGTGGAAAGAAGTTCATATCAGGACTAAAAGCTAAAATGTAGTCTCTGGATTCTGTTTCCTTGGAAACTACAAAGTTAAGATAAATGTTAAATATTGTGTCCTAAAAACCCTTATCTGAAGTGTTGCACCTGGGCTGGAAATTGAGGCTGCTTTTCAGTGTCAAAGCAACTAAAATGCTTCAGGCAAAAGTGGCCTGTTCCATTTTTATATGTCTCATTTTAAATAACAAAAATTTCTAATGTCTATTACTTCATTGAGAGTAACATATCTTTATACTACAGCGTTCAGTGATGAAAGAAAAGAAAAATTTGGTGCCAAACACAGTGCCCAGTGCTTGTCTTACAGTAAGTGATTACTACGACTGTGCTGGTGCTGCTACTTCTACAGCTGCTCACTTGTCCTTTAACAATTACTGCTTGCTCGGTTCCACCATCAACATTCTTACTACCAGCAGTCAGGAACTCAAAAGACGAATTGCATTGGGAAAATCTCCTCTCAGGGACCTCTCCACAGGACTGAAAAGCAATGATGTCAGTCTAGAGACTAGGATATGCCTGATCCAGGCCATGGTCTTCACAATTCTTGCTATGCATCAGAAAGCTGGACAATGACTAAGGATGACCGAAGTTGAGACCTTCAAACTGTGGTGCTGGAGAAGAGTCTTACACATACCAGGGACTGCTAAGAAAACAAATTGGTCTTTCTTGAAGAGGATGAAACCAAGTTTCTCCTTGGAGTCTAGGATTTTGAAGCTGTCTCACATACTTTGGGCATGGGGGCAGGAGAGACAGGTATATGGAGAATGACATGATGCTTAAAAGGGTGGAGGGACAGCACAGGGGAGGATAAACCCAGATAAGATGGAGTGATACAGTAACTGAGGCAATGGGAGTTGGTGTGTTGGAATTAGTGAGACTGGCTCACAACAGGGCATGGTTCAAAACTGCTGTTCATATGGTCATTATGGGTAACAGACAACTCAATGGCATGTTACAATAACAACACTAGTGATTTCTAGATCATAAGAAACTAGGGCTAACATTGAGAAGGATGAGAATCCCAGAACACTTAAATGTGCTAATGTGAAATCTATACCTTGTTCAAGAAGCTGTTGTACTAACAAAGCACCACTGTGTGGTTTAAGATCAGAAAGGGCATGCTTTCTCCACACTTATTCAAACTATATTCTGAGCAACAGAGGAAGACTCACCAACAACCTGCAATATGCAAATGACATAATCATGCTTGCTGAAAGTGAAAAGGACTTGAATCATTTGTTGCAGAAAATCAAAGACTACAGACTTCCATGTGGATTGCATCTCAACATCTCACCAGTAGGCAAAAGAAAATTTGTCTATTCTGATAGAGGAAGGATTGAAGTTGTCAATGATTTCATCTTACTTGGATCAACAATCAACACCTTTTGTACTGGAAGTCAAGAGATCAGAAGGTGTATTACACTGGGAAAGTGTGCTGTCAGGGACCTTCCAAAATGCTAAAAAGCAATGATGTAAGTTTGAAGACTAAAATGCACCTAATTCAAGTGATAGTCTTTTCAATCATTTGCTATGCATCTCAGAGCTGGACAATGGATAAAGATGGCAAAAGAAGAATTGATGCATTTGAGCTGTGATATTGGAGAATATACTGCATATCCTATGGACTCCCAAAAGAACAAACAAATATTTATGGGAAAAGAGCAGTCGAAGTGTTCTTTAGAGGCAATATGGTGAAGCTTCATCTCGTATACTTTGGACATGTTGTTAAAAGGGGCTGTTCCTTGAAAAAGTATGGTGGAGTGGTGGAAGGTCAGTGAAGGGGAAGAAGACCCTCTGTGAGGTAGATAAATTTACACAGTGACTGTAGCAAAGGGCTCAAATCTGTCAAAGATGATGATGATGGCACAAGATAGGACAGGATTAAGGTCTGTTCTTCACAGGATCACTATGAGTCAAACTCAACTTGACAGCACCTAACAAAAATTACAGCAACCTTATAATATAGCCCATAGAGTTTTGTGATGTTTAACAACAAGTTGTACTCAACTCAATGATATTTAATGATAACAAACAAAAGGCCATGCATCTTCAGTTCAAATCCACGAAGCAATCTGGTGGCAAAAGATGAGCGGTCTCCTCCTATTAATGTTTACAGTCTCAGAAACCTAATGGATCGTAATTATGAGTCAGAATCAATTTGATGACAGTGATTTTGAGTTGTTACTAATAAAACTGACTAGTGGAGATAACATGCTCAGTCATTAGTTACTGAAATCCTAATCTTGAAAACGTAATTGGCTGATCTCTGGATAGGATCTATTGTCTTGAACTTAAACCCCTCCAAAAAATTGCCCTCTACTTAGAACCTAAGTTCTAACATAGTTCTTAACATAGCTGGCTCTCCAGTGAGTTTTCAGAGACTGTCAACCAAATGGGGAAAGAATGTACATCTTTCTCCCTCAAAAAAAGCTGTTGGACTCAAATTGCCTGCCCTTGAATTGCCATCACAACTCATGATCTACTAGACCACCAGAGCTCCTTGTTGGTCAAGTTATGGCTTTCTGGACTTAAGAGAGCCAACATTTGAGCAACACAATTACCAGTGAATCTACAAATTTCCTGGTTTCCCTTCCCCAGGAATGCTAGTCAATATATTTTGTTGTTGTTAGGTGTTATTCAGTCAATTATAACTCACAGCAACTCTTTGAACCACAGATTAAAACCTTAACATCTCCTTTACCATCAAATTCAAGTCCATTGGTCTATAGTCAATGTGTCAATCATTTAATATCTTCCTCTCCTTTACTTACTTTCTACGTTGGGCTATACGAGGAGGAGTGTAGCATCAGGATTGGTAAGAGAGTCATCAACAACCTGTGTTATGCAGATGATACAATCCTGCTTGCTGAAACTGATGAGGACCTGAGGTGCTTGCTGCAGAAGGTCAAGGACTGCAGCCTCCCATATGGATGAAGCTCAACATCAAGAAAACAAAGATTCACACCACTGGGCCAATTGGCAGCATAAGTATGGATGGTGAAGAGATTGAGATAGTTAGCAGGTTTAGTGTTCTTGGTTCCACATTCAACAATCTTGGTAAAAGCATCCAGGAAATCAAGAGACAAATTGCAATGGGAAAGTCAGCTGTGAGGGACCTCTCGAGCAGACTGAAGAGCAACAACATCAGGCTGGAGACTAAGGTGTGCTTGATCTGGGCTATAGTCTTCACTATTACGTGCTATGCATCAGAGAGTTGGACAGTGAATAGGGAGGATAGAAAAGAGTGTTGAATATACCATGGACTGCTTGGAGAACAAATAGGTTTGTCCTGAAGAGGGTGAAGCCAGAATGCACCTTGCGATTCAAGGATTCTGAAGCTTCATCTGACATACTTTTGGCATGTTGCAAGGAGGGACTGGTCCTTGGAGAGGGACATCATGTTTGGCAGAGTGAAGAGACGGCGCAGGAGAGGAAGACCCTTGATGAGATGAATTTATTCTATTACTGGAGTGGTGGGAATGAGTGTGTCAGAGATGGTGAGGTTGGCACAGGATAGAGCAGCGTTAAGGGCTTTTGTACATGGGGTCGCTGTGACTCACAAGTGACTCAATGACACATAACAATAACAACACCCCATAGATTCAAAAGGAGCACATATTTTAGTTTTTAAAAAGGTTTCTCAATTGTTTATAATGCAGCCACATTTCAGAAATACTAATATAACTGAATAAGCATTTAAAATTATCACAGTGTATAGGCTATTGCAAAATGATTAGAGTTAAGGTTAAGAACATAAAAGAATATGGCTTAAAGGTCATCTACTCATATATCACACACTATGGAACTCTCTTTGGCAACAATTCTCACACACTGATTTTTTTTTTCAGCTTGAATAATTCCAATGTTAAAATAAAATCAGTCCTATATAACTAAATGTTCTGATACTGTACATTCCCAATTATGAATAAGATCTTAGGTTGAGAGTATAATCATTGTTACAACTTTAATTATTATGTATTAATTAAGAATATAATTTTTTCTGTTAGATAACGAATTCTCAGACATTAATTTCCCTAACCTTGTTTGTTATCAGATTGAATATATCCTGCTTATTAACCATTCCTCTTATGACAGATTTTCAGGTTCTGTACCACACTGATTCACCTGGATACAATTTTATTTTCCAGTGTCACTACTCAAAATAGAATTAAATACTTCAGGTTTGGTTTCATTATCCTACATTAGAGGAAAATATGGAGCTCTTCCAAGATGTCTTTGAGTTGACTATGACTATTATTAGAAGCCCTATGAACAATAACAGATTTGAACCCTGCCTTAATTGATCTCATCCTCATAATCTTTGATATGCTCAATCCCATTGTTACAGTTACTCTATCAATTCATTTTGTTAAAGATTTTTGTCTCTCTCTCTGATGTTATCTTTGTCCAATGAATGCCTCTTCTGACTCTATGTTCAAAGTATGTGAATGAACTTCTAACATTTTTGTCCCTAACGAAAACTTTGGTGGCACTTCTTCCAAGCCAGATTTGGTGAGAACAGCTGTAGAAGACAACTTTCAACCCACAGCTTAAAAAGAAAAAAAAGTGAAGATATACATAAAATACTGAGTGAAGGATTGAACTGAACTGAATTGAATCAATAAATGAAAGCTACAGAACACAGAACCATAAATTGTGCAGTATGACCCTCTCAAACTATCATCCATTTAGTATGCAAATCCAGGACAATGATAGCAGCTTTATCCATAACAGCTAAAAATACTCACTTTGCTTCCGTATCCGCCATGCCCACATTCCTACTATTCATCAGGTGACAGGAAGTGGTTTATTCCTCCTCTCATCCCTGTAATATGGAAGGATTCTATAGACAGTATTGAAGGATGCTAGAATCATCATTGAAAGTTGGAAAGAATACACAGATTCACTACCAGAAAGAACTAATAGAAACGGAATAATGTCAAAAAGTAGTGTATAATCAAGAACCAATGATAATGAAAGAAGAAATAAAAGTTTCACTGAAGGCATTGGCAAGAAAAAAAAATAAGACTTCAATAATTGGTAGAATACAAATTGAGTTGTCTCAACAAACAGATCAATCTCTGGATGTACTCATTCACCTATACCAAAAAATATGGAAAAGAGGTACCTGGCTAAATGACTGAAAAATACCCATATTCTTTGTTGTTGTTGTTATGTGTTGTCGAGTCACTTGCGACTCATAGCGACCCTATGTACAACAGTCCTAAACTCTGCTCTGTCCTGTGCCAATCACACTGTCTCTGACACTCTCATCCTGATTACCCCAGGCACTGAATCAATCCACCTCATAGAGGGTCTTCCTCTCCTGCGCTGTCCCTCCACCCTACCAAGCATGATGTCCCTCTCCAAGGACTGGTCCCTCCTTACTAAATGTCCAAAGTATGTTAGACGGAGCCTCAGAATCCTTGCCTCCAAGGAACTTCCTGGCTTAACCATTTCCAGGATGAATCTGTTTATTTTCCTAGCGGTCCATGGTACCCTCCATACTCTTCTCCAGCACGACAGCTCAAAGGCATCAATCCTCCTTCTATCCTCCTTTGTCATTGTCCAACTCTCTGATGCACAATAATTGATAGCAAAGACCATGGCCTGTATCAGACACACCTTAGTCTCCACAAAGAGACTTCAGTACTTTGGAGAGGTTCCTAATAGCAGACTTTCCCATGGCAATACGTCTTTTAATTTCCTGGCTATTGGTGCCAAGAGTGTTGACTGTGGAGCCAAGCAAACTAAAGCTGTGAACAATCTCAATCTTTTCACCATCCATCCTGATGCTGCCAATTGGTCCAGTGGTGAGAATCTTTGTCTTCTTGACACTGAGCCTCAATCCATATTGGAGGCTGCAGTCCTTGACACTATGCAGCAAGCACTTCAGGTCCTCTTCAGTTTCAGCAAGCAGGGATGTGTCATCTGCATAACACGGATTGTTGATAGATTTTCCACCAATCTTGGTGCCACATTTTTCCATATAGAGCCCAGTCTCCCAGATAATCTGTTCTGAATACAAATTGAAAAGGTATGAAGACAGGACACATCCCTGCTATATACACTTACCAATTTTGAACCATGCAGTGTTTCCTTGTTCTGACGATTGCCTCTTGGTCTAAGTTTCTCGTTAGTACTATCAAGTGTTCTGGGATTCCCATTCTTCTCAGAGTCAGCCACAGTTTGTTATGATCCACACAGTCAAACACTTGCCTAGTCAATGAAACACAGATGGTATTCCCTGCTTTCAGCTAAGACCCATCTAACATTAGCTACAATATCCCTACTACCACGACCCCTTCTAAACCCAGCAGTTCTCTGCTGATGTGCTGTTCCAGTCATTTTTGGATAATCTTCAGTAGAATCTTGCTTGCATGTGAAATCAATATTTGTTACCATTAAAAAATGTGATTCTACAGAATGTGGTTATTATTAAACAACATCATTCATATCACATGCAAATAATAATTATTTGCTGATGATTTTTCAGATATAGGTGGAAAAGTGCATCAGTAAAGAACTGACCAAAATTAAAGCCAAATTTAGAAGGGGCTGTAGAAAAAGAGACTGCATTGCTATCAGATTGATCTTACCTGAAAGCAAAGAATACAAGAGAGATGTTTACTTGTGTGCTTTTTTTAGTTATGCAAAAGCTTTTGACTGTGTGGATCATAACAAATTAAAGCTAACTTTGGGAAAAACAAGAATAATAGAACACTTAATTGTGTTTGTGTATGAAATATACATTGACCAAAAAGTAGTTTTCTCAACAGAACAAGGAAACACTGCCTGGTTTAAAACAAGAAAGGTTTATCTAAGTGACACATCTTTTATACATATGTAATTTAACTGACTGTTGAGCAATCATTCAAGAATCTTGATTTCAGAATTAGAAGATGACTATCAATAGCTTGCATCCATGCAGATGACACAACTTTGCTTGCAGAAAGTGGAGAAGGCTTGAAGCAATTAATGCAGAAGATCACAACCTTCAGTATGGGTTACATTTCAACATAAAGTAAAGAAAAATTCTCATTCTTGGAACAAGATACAACATCGATACAGATGGAGAAATAAACGAGGGTGAGAACTGTTTAAAAGTGATATAGGATCGGATATTGTTGTCATGACAGTAGTCCAGAATGAAGGCTGCACAGTGGAGTGGAGTTGGGGGGAGGGATTGCATAACAATGAAAGAGTTTTACTTTTCAAGGAGAAAAGTGAATGGGGGAGGGGATGGGCAGGGAAAAGTGTAACAATGAATGACTGGAAACTCTAAGTCTCTGTAAACTTCCATTAAAATTAATAAAAAACAAAAAGGAAAAAGAGAGATGGAGAAAAGATTGAAATGACTAGGATTTCATGTTACTACATAAACAATCAGCATCTATAGTAGAGCAGTCAAAAAACAAAGGACGTGCGCTCTGGTGGCCTAGTGGCAAGAAGTTGCACTGCAATCTGAAGGAGCATGGTTCAAATCCACCAGATGCTCTGCTAGAGAAGGATGGATAAACTCCCCCTGTGCCAGTCAGATCCAATTTGATGGTTGTTGTTGTTATGTGCCATCGAGTCGTTTCCGACTCATAGCGACCCTACGCAAAACAGCCCTAAACCCTGCTCTATCCTGCGCCAACCGCAC
>NW_006399770.1:16896342-16899399 GCF_000299155.1 Elephantulus edwardii
TCCCTTCAGAAAATATCTTCCATTGTCCAACCCATGATCTGACAGTTTGTTTCTTAAGCTTTCTTGGCTTCTGTGATTCCAAAAACGTCGACTGCTGACATTTTCCTTTTGACCAGTGTCTCTTGAGTTTAGTTGAGCTGTCTACAAGGGAAGGTGACATGTCCTGTAGAACTCCTGAGTGGATTATGTTTCCCGCCGGAAATCCTGGGTACCTCTCTGGAAATCGCCTCTTCGTCTCTTATCTGGGCTGGCTTCCCTTGTTTTGGGGATTTACCCAGGATTTCCGGCATGCTCCTGGGCGGAAGGGTGGCTTGAGAGCGGGCACAAGGGAAGCCAGCCCACATAAGAGATGAAGAGGCGTTTTCCAGAGAGAGAGGTACCCAGGATTTCCAGCGTGCTCCTGGGTGGAAGGGCGGCTTGACTTGATGGTACACAGGAAAAAATAAAAAGAAATCAAAGGATACGTTGCATTCTGAAAATTTTCTGTCAAAAAACCTCTTTAAAGTGTTAAAGAACAATGACTTCAGTTTAAAGTCCAAGGTTCACCTTATCCAAGCCATGGTATTTTCAATTGCCTCCTCTGAATCTGAAAGTTGGACAAGAATAAAGAAGATGAAAGAAGTACTGCTGTGTCTTTGAATTACGACGGTGCAGATAGAGTACTGAATGAATGCACAATGGACTGCCAACAAAACACATACTTTTGTCATAGAGATAGTACAACCAGAGTGATCCTTTCACGTGGTTGTTGTTGTTGTCTTCGTCATCATTGTTGTTGTTGTTGATTGCCATCTAGTAGAGCACAACTGATAGTGACTCCATGACCTAAAGAGGTAATCTCTTTCTATAACTTTTGTCTTTTCTCCACGTTCATAGAGATTCCATAGGCATGTGGTTTAGGAAATGGATGCCACTCCTGCTTCCAAAACTGTTTTACAACTGGGAGCTAGATCAAACACTGTCCACATTGGGAAACCATTATTACATTTCACAGCCCAATGGCACAAGGTTCAGTGTCACAGCAAACCCAGATTGCCTCAGTATAATGAATTCGGCAAAGAGTGATGTACAAAGTAGAAGAATGTTCTTCCAAAATATAACAACACTAGTCTCAGTTAGTGTTTAAGTGTTGCCAGGTCCAATACGACTGATAACAACCAAACTTGAATAAATCTAGAAGCTCCTCTAAACACTATCCCTAAGGGTAACCATGATGGCATTTGACACAACTATGGCACAGTGTACAGCATCAGAGCAACTCCAATTAATTCAGTACAGTCAATAGACAAACTGCTGTACCACTTAAAGAATGTTAATGCTAACATTAATAACTCTGTGGTCCTCGGTCCCCACAGAGCTTTCAAGATATACCCAATGAATGCTGTTGACTGTGATAAACCAAACATTCCCTCCATCCTTGTGTCCTTGCTGGTTAAAACGGGCATGCAAAACTCCAGGCAGCTTGGGGAGGGGAAGACCAATAGCACAAACCAAACACAGGTAAGGACAGTAAAATTTTATCTTTCATACTTTGAGCATGTTGTCAGGAAAGGCCAGTTCTTGGAAAAATATATCATGCTGGAAAAGGCAAAAGGTCAGTAAAAGAGAGAAAGATCTTCAGGAGATGGATTAACACAATTATGAGCAATAAAGATGGCAACATAATCCAAGAAATGTCAATAGAAGGTGGAAGGAATTAATGGAATAGCTGTACCAAAAAGAACTGACTGACACAGAACTATGTCAAGAAGCAGTAGATGATCAAGGACCCATGACAATAAAGGATGAAGGCCGAGTTGCTCGGAAGGAATTGGCAAAACATGAGGTCCCCAGAATTTATGGAATATCAATTGACCTATTTCAACATACAGATGTAGCTCTGGATTTGTTCACCAGGTTGTGCCAAGAAACTGGAGGACAGTTCCCTGGCCAACTGACTAGAAGAGATTTATGAATATAAATTACTTTCTCATTACCGAAAGAGTGGATTCAACAGAATGTGAAAATTATATAACAGCATCATTAATATCACCTGCAAGTACAATCTTGCCCCAAAATGACTAAAATAGTACATTGACATAGAATAACCAGAAATACAAGTTGTTTAAAAGAGGTCCTGACACTAGCAACATCATTGTTGATTTCAGATGATCTTAGATGAAAGTGCCAGAGGAATGTCTATTTGTGTTTTTTGATTATTCAAAGACATATGAGTGTGTGGATCACAACAAATTGTGGCTAACATTGAGAAGAACGGCATTCCAGAACCCTTGCTGGTACTCATGCAAAACCAGTACCCAGAAGCTACTGCCTGAACAGCAGCAAGAGAAATGGTTAAAAATCAAGAAAGGAGTATTTCAGAGATATTTCTCCATACCTTTCAATCTATATGCTAAATAGGTCATTTGAGAATCTGGATTATATAAAGAATTGAATAATCCTTCAGGATTGAAGACTCGTCAACATCCTAGGTTGTTTTATTCTTTTGCTTTTACAGTTAAAAAGGTCATTTCTAGATCCATCTTGAACACAATGTTGTAAGCAACAGGACAATATCCACATGCAGAAAAGGAAGTCCAGTGAACACCATTACCATTCAAATATATGTGCCAACAACTAGAGCCAAAGAAGAAGAAATAGAATATTTTTTAATTGAAATATATTATTAATTTCAGTAAAAATTTACAGAGGCTTTGAATTCTCAATCACTCATTGTTGCACTTTTCTCCCCTCCCAATCCTTCCTCCTAGTACACTACCCTCTTAGAAAAGTAAAAGACAGATTCTTTCATTGTTTAACAAACCCTCTCCTAGGTCCACTCCACCATGTAGCCTTAGCTCTATACTCCTGTCATGACAAAAATACCTAATCACATATCCCTTATAAACAGTTTTCTCCCTCATCTGTTTCAATGCAGTATACATTACTAAACCCATCTTTTTCAGTCTCCCCCCAAACCCAAGGTCAGTCCTGTTTTACAACAGTGGCACCATGCAGTATTTGTCCTTTTGTGACTGAGATACTTCACTCAGCATAATGTCCTCCATAGTCACCCAT
>NW_006399770.1:16900069-16948581 GCF_000299155.1 Elephantulus edwardii
GTACATAGGGATTTGATTCTTAGAAGATCCCATTCATCTATTTTATCTTCTCCTGGTTGCAGGTTTTTCAGGATACTTGGAAGACTGTTTATGTTGTGGATTAGGACTTCTAGCATTGTTCCTAGCTTTTCTTTAATGAAGTTTATAGTCCTTGGTTTTAGTCCTAGGTCCATGATCCACCTTGAGTTGGTTTTTATATATGGTGTGAGGTGTGGATCTTGCTTGACTCTGTTGCAGATACTTTTCCAACACCATTTGTTAAAAAGGCTGTCGTTTCCCCACTTAATTGGTTTAATCTCCTTGTGAAAAATCAGTTGACCATGGATAGATAGGTTGATCTCTGGGTTCTCAACTCTATTCCATTGATCTATGTGTCTGTCATAGTACCAGTGCCATGCTGTATTTACCACCATGGCAGTGTAGTAGGATTTGAAATTAGGGAGTGAGATACCTCCTACCTTCATTCTTTTTTTAAGGAGAGCTTTGCTTATTCAAGGCTTCTTTCTATTCTAAACTGGAGATAGCCTTTTCCATCTCGTTGAAGAATGGGATTTGTATTTGTATTGGGATTGCATTAAATGTGTTAAATTGTCTTTGGTAGTATTGCCATTTTCACAATATTGAGTCTTCCTATACAGGAGCAAGAGATATTCTTCCACTTCTCAAGGTCTCTTTTTGTTTCTTGTAGTAATGTTTTGTAATTTTCTTTGAATAGATCATTTGTGCTTCTGGTTAAATTTATTCCCAAGTGTTTAATCTTGTGATTAGCTATCGTGAAGGGTATTGTTTTTCTTAGTTCTGGCTCTGTATTCTCTTTGTCACTGTAGAGAAATCCAACTAATTTTTGTTTGTTGATCTTGTATCCTGCCACTTTGCTAAATTGGTCCACTGCATCCAATAGTTTTCTGGGTGAGTCTTTGGAGTTTTCTATCATCAGCATAGAGAGAAGAAGAGGAAATAGATTATTTCTACCAACTATTTTTTAAAGGAAATCTAAAGTCTCTGTAAACTTCCATTAAAATAAATAAAAAAAATATTCAGCAAATACAATACCAAAAAAAAAGTAAGAAAAAAAAAAATAAACCTATCCTGTGTTTTACACAGATGATAAAACACTGCTTGCTGAAACTGAGGCAGACCTGAAGCATTTATTGCAGAAGATGGAGGACTGCAGCCTTCAATATGGATTGCATCTAAACATTAAGAAAACAAAAAATCCTTATCCCAGGGCCAATAGGCAGCATCATGACAGATGGAGAAAAGATTGAAGTTGTTAACCACTTCATCTTGCTAGAATCTACAATCAATATCCTTGACAACAGTAGGTAAGAAATCAAAAGACAAATTCTATTGAGAAAATCTACTGTCAAAGACCTCTCTACAATGCTAAAAAGCAAAAATATCAGTCATGGTCTTCTTATGTTGTTGTTGTTTGGTACCCTTGAGTCATAGACGACTAATAGCGACCATATGAATGAACAGCCTGAGCACTGTTCGTACATAGAGTTTCTTGAGGCAAGCCATTTCAGAAGTAGATGTTGCTCTTGCTTCCAGGCTTGATTTAGTCGGGGAGCTCCAGCCAACACTGTCCACCACGAGTACCCATTACCACGATTGGCACATCACTGTCACAGGCTTCAGCATCGCAGCAACCACGAGTTACCTCTGTACAGCAACACACAGACCAGTGCTATACTACCTAGAAGAACGTTTGACGAGTACCGAGGGCCCTTTTAGCTTAAGGCCACCTCCTGGTTCAAACCCTAGGCCCAGGCTGGCTAGCCTCACTCCTGGGGACAGAGCAAACCTGCATGTAACAAACACATGCCCAGAAAAGCAGTCTACTCCAAAAGCTTGCCACGATTCCTGCACTCCAAGACCCTGGGAGGGGCCAACCAGGGACAACATGGGCGCTTCCTCTCCCAGCTGCCTTTGGGCTTAAGGCTGCTTCCTGGTTCAAACCCTAGGCCCAGGCTGGTTAGCCTCATAGCTTGTTAAATATCTGAGACTTGGACAATGATCAAGAAAAATCAATGCATTTGACCTGTGGTGCTGAAGAATGTTATTGAACATACCATGAATTGCCAAGATAACAAACAAATCTGTCCTGGAGTGGATAAACCAATTTACTCCTTAAAGATAAAGATTTTGAAACTCCATCTCAGATAGTCTGGGCCAATTTCCAGGAGGGACTAGTCCTTGTAGAAGGACATCATGCTTAGAGGAAAACCCTGGATCAGATATATGACATGGTTATTGTGACAATGGTTTCAAATTTGTCCAAGATACTGAGATTTGGTCTCTATAGGCAAAGTTTAGAGCTGTTTTCCTATAAGTCATAGTCAGCTTGATGGCACATAACCACAACAATATGAATTTATGTTCATTCATGAAGAGTTTTTCTAATTGTGACTTGGAATATGGCAATTGCAGCAGATGCTGTATTCATAATGTCCAACAAATCAAATTGCAGATTTGCACAGTACTTTTAAATGAAGATAATTCACCTTTGCTATTTCTTTTTCTTAGATTTGGAATTGTACTTTGTTTTCTTGCAGTGCTGTTTGAGATTTTGCCTTGCTTTTTTCATTGTAGTTCAGAGAATTCAACCTATCTTTTCATCTTTATCATCAAATATCTTTACACTCTTCTTGAAAGTTAAAATTCTACATGTCCTGATGTATTTTTTAAAAGTATTATTAGAAATATGCTTTGTTTTACTGGTATGCTAGCACAGCTACTGTTTTCATCACTTCTCAACACAAACTACATAGATTTGAGAAGTCTGGCATTGCTTATATTCCTGTAACTTCTCTTGTTCTAACATATTCCTTTGGAATGCATGATGGTTTTTTCAGAAATATACATCTTGCATTAAATTTGTAGTGTGGCAGGACCATTTTACACTTGTTCAATGGTGTGTGGTTGATGAACACTTGTGAACACTGTTGTTGTTATGTGACATCAAGTCATTTGTGACTCATATTGATCCTATGTATAACAGCCCTAAACCCTGTTCTGTCCTGTGTCAAACTCACTGTCTCCAACACACCTACCCTCATGGCCCCAGTCACTGAATCAATCCACCTCATAGAGGATCTTCCCCTCCTGTGCTGTTCCTCCACCCTCCCAAGCATGAAGTCCTTCTCCAAGGACTGGTCCCTCTTTGCAACATGTCTTTGTCTGACATACCTTGGACATTTTGCAAGGCAAGATCAGCCCTTGGAGAGGGACGTCATGCGTGGGAGGGTGGAGAGACAGCACATGAGAGAAGACCCTTGATTGATCAGTGACTGGGATAATGGAGGTAGTTGTATCAGAGATAATAAGATTGAGAGCAGGGTTTAGGGCAGTTGTACGCAGGGTCACAGGAGACTCAATGACATAACAACAACATTCTTTATCCAGACATCTTAATTTGATGATTATTTCTGTCAATCCATATGTTCACTTTGTTTCTCCACTGATATTTGCACTGTGCAATTTCTGTCTTCTGCTTTCTATTCTCTCTTCTCTGCTTCAGACCCAAACCTGAGAATTCTCTCAATGAGGATGGTTTCCCAAGAGCATGTAGTTGGAATAGCTCCAGCCAGTCTTTCATTTTTTGTATTTTTTTAGTATAGATTTATTTTATACTGGTTTACTTTTTGTATACTTTGCTTTTACACAGCAGATCTTATTTAAGAAGATCTTATTTAGAAATTCTCCCAAGGTAGCACACAAAGGCATTTTTTTATCTCCTAAGTTTATTTTACACGAGATCTTGTGTTTTCAGGGTGGTATGGCCATAGACACTTAGGTTTATTTTAAATGTCATTATTACTTCTAATCATCATTTTTCCTTTTCAAATTTTTACCTGCAAAGGCAATATATTTATTAGCACAAGTCCAAAGTGAAACTTATTACACTTCAGATTCTTGAGCCATTTCTTCTTTTATATTTTTAGAACTATTCTATTTGGGTGATTCTCCAAGTATGTATGTAAAACCATAATACTTCCTTCAGCTCATCGACAGATATCTCAGGAGTACTTTGTGCAATGCACTGGAGAAACAAATTGAAATTGTCAAATATTTCAACTTACCGGGACCCACATTCAACACGCTTGGCATCAACAGTCAAGAAATTAGACATGTTGCAATGAGAGTCTGCTGTCAAGGACCTCTCTGAAGTTCAAAGGAACAATAATAGCAAATTGAAAACTAAGGTATGCCTGATTCAGGGCTTGCTATGCATCTGAGAGCTGGACAATGAATAAGGATGACAGAAGAAAAATTAATTTATTTGAGTTGTGGTGTTGGAAAAGAGTGCTAAATATTTGATGCACTGACGAAAGAATATGAATTGGAGAAAGTGTGGCCAGAGTGCTCCTTGAAGACAAGGACAGTGAAACGTCTTCTCACATTTTTTCGGGGGGATGTTTTTCGTAGGGCCTATTATTTGGAAAGGGAGATCATGATTGGAAATGTGGTGGATCACTGAAAAAGAGAAAGGCCCTCAATGAAATGGACTGACACAGGGACAGTAGCAATGGCCTCAAGTACGTCAGAGATGACGCAAATATAGCACAGGGTTGAGGTCTGTTGTTCATTGGTTTGCTATGAGTCACACTCAACACTCAGCACGTAACACCAATAATAGTCCTTATTGAATGAGATTGTTCCTGTATTAATTGACAAGTTCCAAGTAGCATTACTAGATTATAAAGTACTTGATAATCTTCTTTGCTTATGTTATGGTTTGGTCAAGTACTCTGGTTCTCTCCTATTGTTGTTATGTGCTGTCGAGTCGTTTGTGACTCATAGCGACCCTGTGTACAACAGTCCTAAACCCTGCTCTATCCTGTGCCAATCGCACTGCCTCTGACACACCCATCCTGATTACCCCAGTCACTGAATCAATCCATCTCATAGAGGGTCTTCCCCTCCTGTGCTGTCCCTCTACCCTACCAAGCATGATGTCCCTCTCCAAGGACCCGTCCCTCCTTACAACATGTACAAAGTATGTCAGACGAAGCCCCAGAATCCTTGCCTCCAAGGAGCAGCCTGGTTTAACCCTCTCTAGGTTGAACCTGTTTGTTTTCTTGGCAGTCCATGGTACATTCAATACTCTTCTCCAGCATTACAGCTCAAAGGCATCAATTCTCCTTCTATCCTCCCTAGTCATTGTCCAACTCTCTGATGCATAACAAGTGATTACAAAAACCATAGCCTGTATCAGGCGCACCTTAGTCTCCACAGAGACACCGTTGCTCTTGAGTACTTTAGAGAGGTCCCTAACAGCAGATTTTCCCATTGCAATACGTTTTATGATTTCCTGGCTGCTGGTTCCAAGAGTGTTGACTGTGGGGCCGAACAACCTGAAGCTGTGAACAATCTCAATCTCTTTGTCATCCATCCTGATGCTGCCAATTGGTCTGGTGGTGAGAATCTTTGTCTTCTTGACATTGAGCCTCAGTCCATACTGAAGGCTGCAATCCTTGACCCTCTGCAGCAAGTGCATGACGTCCTCCTCAGTTTCAGCAAGCAGGGTTGTGTCATCTGAATAACACAGATTGTTAACAGATCTTCCACCAATCCTGACGCCACACTTCTCCTCATAGAGCCCAGCCTCTCAGATAAGCTGCTCTGCATACAGGTTGGGGATCTATCTCATATTGTTGATAGCCCTCACATGCATCATGTAATATATTACTATAAAAATCATCACTATTCGTGTTAGCATATTCAACAGTACTGTAAAGTCACAGCCTGGGCACGTTCAGGGAAACACTGGCTGTCATATCATAAGTTCACCGTAAGCTATTGACAAATTCTGGCATTAATACATGGGAACTTCTCAATATTTATAAAAACTTAGCAAAACAGTTATTTAACATTTATCAAAATTTAGTAGTATTTAACAAGTTTGTTTCTTACTAATTGTTCCTTAAAGATTCACTTTAAACCTTTATGAAAATGAAGGTTGATTTGTTTTCTAAGAATTTATGTAATTGAAAGTTGGTTGATGTTAGTTTTATTTTGTCTGAATATTTTTCAAAAAGAAATTTAATCCATTATTTGTCACTACATGAAACAAAGCTGTTTGCATTTCCAAAAGCATATAAAGGAGTAAACAAATAACAATGGTATCTCATAAACTGAAGAAATCTATCAATATATAAAACACTAATGACCATTCATTTGTATAATTAAAGTAACAGGCAGGGGATATAAAATGTAATTTTTCTTCAGCCAAATGTATTTAAGGAAACATTACTCATGTTTGGTAAATAGAAGTGAAGATAATGATTTCAAATTAAAAAATATAATTTCTCTGTTGGAACTAGAAGCTCAAGTACTTTTTATGTTAGTCAATAAAATAATTTATTTTGATTAAAAATATTTTTATGGTATAATTTATCTAAATATGTACATTAAACATTTTAATAAAATAAATGCTTTCTATGCTGTTGTTTAATCATACTTTACATGTTGAATAAATAGATAATAAAATTTTTAAAAATATATAATGTCACATCTTTAAAGATTAGAATGATTAGTACCTTAATTTAAATTCTTGGCTTCATAAAATTATAAGGAGTTTGTTAAATGTCATAGTGTGTTAGGAATGCAATGTGCATTTTAAAATGTGGTTAATATTAATTTAAAAAATAACTGTAGAAGAACAGGGAAAATGAAGGAACATTTAGCAGTACTTAATGTAAACTAAAATTATGCAAATAAGTATTCATTTATTCATGTTAACGTTTTATATATGCATTCTGCATACAAATTTTTGCAAGTTAGGTAATAACTGCAATTTTATATATAATCATCACTTCAGTAACTGGATGCAGCTTTTCTAAGTGTGTGTGTGTGTGTGTGTGTTTGCGTTACTTAAAACATTGAGCTTTACTTTGTATTTTGCCTGACAGAAAACAAGCAAGAGTATTATATTTTAGTGGAGTTATAGGATTATACCATTCTGTAATTCAAGCACTTTACTCTTTGTCAGTATAAAAGGTAACTTGTTGGTCTGTACCTTCATGCCACTCATGGGGTAGCATCATGAAAATGAAACCAACTATCAACTATAGAAAAGTTTACACGTGATGACTAGGATACTGTTGGGGAATTGTCATAGACAGTTTTCCTAAAAGCAATTCTAAGGAAGCATTTTTTTTGTTTGTTTCATAGGAGATGAAACATAGAGATGTTCAAAAGTAGCATAGACATGAGATTTGGTCTAAAGGATGAGTAAGAAATTCAATGTCATTGAAGCATAGGGCATGAAGATAGTAAATGAGTTGGGAAACATTGAAAAGAGCTCAAGACATAAGTACCAACCTGACTGAATTAACACTGTTGGTGAAACTGATGTAGCAAAGGCCTTTAGCAAATTGATAAGATAATTAGATTTATTTGTTTGTTTTTACTAGAGAATTTGAGCAGCTTAGCAAACATAGATTCAGTAGAATTATCCATTAAAGAGAAGATTAATAAATATATACTAAAAAGTCTATTTAGATGCAATTGGATCCACAAAAACGAGGGGATGAGTTAAATAGCTCTGGTAGCTTAATGGGTAAGGAGTTACAATGCCAGTACAAAGGCATGTGGTTCAAATCTACTATCTGCTCTCCAGGAGAAAGATGAAAAGTCTTCTGCATATGATTTACAGACTCTGATAACCACCAGTGGCAAATCATTGGAGGATCTGGCTCTGAGTTGATTCCAACTCAAGAGTACTTAAGAACCAACTATCATTTTAATTCATAAACTTCCATAATTCATACAATTGTAAATTGTATTGTTTATGCTTTACAATGAGATTTTATGGTTGGTTAGTATTTACCACTTTGTTTTAATGATGAACACTTGGTTCTTGAAATCTGCAGATTATAGTTATCAGTAGTGGTGTTTTGTGATGTACCAGACCAAAAGTATTCTTACTACTGTCCTATGCTGTTAGAATAAAAGTTGGCTTTTCTCTGGTCTCTATCTACCTTAACTGTAGACACATGGTCTTGCAAATCATCAACAGCTGTGGGACAAGGATAAGAGAGAGTGCTTTTCACACTGGGCAGCTAGACTTAAGAGACACTGGAGCAAGTACCTGGTGAGAGACAGACCAGAGCAAGACCCTGCTGAGAGTGAGAGCCTGCTGACAAAAGATGCTGGTGATGGTGGTAGAGACATTGCTGTGGAGATACTTTAGCAAATGTAACCTAAGACTTCTTGCTTTTGTGCAAGAACCAGAGTTAAGAGTTAAAAATTTTGTTTGCAAGATGCTTGAAGGACTTATAATTGCTTTGAAGCAAACCTTTCTGGATGATTGAGGAAAACAGAGGCTTCTTGAATTTGTGTTGCTGAACTGAAACTAGAACTTTCACTAATTAAATAATTGTGTTTTGCTGTTAATCTGGTTTGGGTCTGCTGAACTAAAACATACACTTGTATCGTGAGATACCCTTTACCTCTCCTACCTCCAATTCTATTTCCCTAATAAATCCCACTCCTGGTACCACAACTTTGAATAAAATCTGTAGGCAATAACTAATATTGAACCTATATATATAACTGGTAGAAATAGGTTCAGGAGATTGTCCATCCTCTTCCACAGAGTACGTGCCTTTTCGATTGTAGTGCAGTTTCTTACCAAAAGCGTAGTGCATATTCTTACATGGTTTGCATCTACCAGTTGCCCTTCAGAAGTAGTATGGGAAATTCCATCCTCTGAAAACCACTGGATGGTCACCTATGAGATGGTTCTGACCAACTCCTAGGTACTCCACAATGATAGAGTTGGCAAGATCTGACTATGAATTCTGACTTGGCTAACAATTTCATGACACCCTGCAGTTCATTTAATCAGTATATACCTCTATTATTCTATTTTCATTACAAAATTAATAAGTACTTAATTTATATGTATTGTAAGGACTATTACAAAAACAAAGGAAGAAGAAGAAAAGGCTGAGGTAGATGTCCATAACGATTCTGGATTGATAGGATGCTGAGAAACCAAAGGGAAGAACTATAGAAGTAAAAGAGCTCAGTAGAAGCTTTCAAAGGTTAGCTGGGGAATACAAAGCAAAGTATTATAGTAAAATGTGCAAAAAGTTGAAGTTAAAAGATCAAAAGAGATGAACTCATTTGGCATTTCTTAAACTGAAGGAACTGAAGAGCACATTCAAATCTTGAATTTCAGTAGTTAAGGATGCTATGGGTATATTGAATGATCCAGGAAGCATCAAAAGAAAATGAATGGCACACACAAGTCATTGTACCAAAATGAATTGGCTAAGACAGAAGAATGTCATTAAACAACATAGGATCAAGATGCATTGGTGGTGAAGGAGGAGGTTCAAGTTTCTCTGAAAGAATGCGGAGGGGGTGTCTCCAGGAATTGATGTAATACCAATTACCATATTTCAACAATATGACTAAGGAGGATTGAAGGAGAATTGATGCCTTTGAGCTGTGGTGCTGGAGAAGAGTATTGAATGTACCATGGACTGCTAGGAAAACAAACAGATTCATCATGGAGAGGGTTAAACCGTGTGGCTCCTTGGAGGCAAGGATTCTGAGGCTCTGTCTAACATACTTTGGACATGTTGTAAGGAGGGACTGGTCCTTGGAGAGGGACATTATGCTTGGTATGGTGAAGGGACAGTGCAGGAGGGGAAGGCCATCTGTGAGGTGGATTGATTACAGTGACTGGGGTAATCAGGATGGGTGTATCAGAGACAGTGCAACTGGCAAGGACAGAGCAGAGTTTAGAGCTATTGTACATAGGGTCGCTATGAGTCGCAAGCGACTCGATGGCACATAACAACAACAACGTATTTCAACAAACAGATGAAAGACATTCTCACCAGCTTGTGCCAAGAAATCTGGAGGACCACCACCTGGCCAATTAACTGGAAGACGTCCATATTTATTCCTATTCCAAAAAGAGATGATGCAACTGTGTGGAAATTATCAAACAATAACACACAAAAGCAAAATCCTGCAGAAGAGTATCAAAAAACAACTAGAACAGTACATCAGAGAACTACCAGAGATCAAGCTGGGTTTAGAAGAGGCTGCGGTACAAGGGATATCATTGTCAGTGTCAGGCAGATCTTGTCTGAAAGTAAAAGAGTACCAGAGGAATGTCTGAGTATACAAAGGCAGTTGACTGTGCATCACAACAAATTGTGGCTAATCTTGAGAAGCATGGGAATCCCAGAACACCTGATTAGGCTCATGTGAGGCTTATACTTGGACCAGAAAATGGTGTCAGAGCAGAGCAAGGAAATACTACATAATTCAATATCAGGAAAGGAGTACATCAGGGATGCATCTTGTCTCCATACCTTTTTCAATCTGTATACTGATCAGATCATTGAAGATATTGAACTTTATGAGGAGGAGTGTGGCATTGGGAATGGATGGAGATTCCTTAACAACCTCTTGCATGAAGGCATACTCGCTTGTACAAACTGAGGAGGATCTGAGGTGTTTTCATGCAGAAGGTCAAAGACTGCAGTCCTCAAAATGTACTGAACCTCAACTTCAAGAAAACAGAGATTCTCACCATTGGGTCTATTGGTAGCACCATGATAGATGGAGAAGAGATTGAGATTGTTAGCAATTTCATCTTGGTTGGTTCCGCAATCAACATTCTTGGCATTAACAGTCAGGAAAATCTGCTGTCAGTGATCTCTCTAAAGTGTTAAAGAGCAACAATATCATTTTAGAGACTAAGGTACACCTGGATCAGGCTATGATCTTTCCAATTACTTGCATCAAATAGCTTCACAATGACTGAGGATGAGAGAAGAATTTATACCTTTGAATTATGGTGATGGAGAAGAGTATTGAACGTACCATGGACTGGCAAGATAATATCAGGTCTGTCCTAATGAGGGTGAAACCAAGGTGCTCCTTGGAGGCAAGGATTTAGGGGAGCCATTTTACATATATTTAACATGTTGCTGGGAGCAAGCAGTCCTTGGAGAAGGACATCATGCTTGGAAGGGTTGGAGGGACAGCACATGAGAGGAAGATCCTATGTGAGATGGATTAACACAATACTGGATTCATGAGAGTCATTGTGTCAAAGATAGTGAGATTGGCTCAGAATAAAGTGGAATTCAGAGCTATTATGCATAGGATTGCTATGAGTCACACAGACAGAATCAATGATACATAACAGCAATAACATTATAGTATAACTTAACTACTAAGATGCTGAATATATCTTTTTTATAGAAACATTTTAAAAATCAGGCTTGCTGGTCTTATAGAGACTGGTGGAATCATTGAGTTTATGGTCCTTAGTTATCTTGTAAACTTGAAACCAAACTCTCACCACTTGGTACCAAACTCCTACCTAAAACCAAACTTTGCTAACAACTTTTAGCCAAACAATAGACAAGCCTATAACATGACAAGAAACACAATGAAAACACACATTCCTTAGAATAACAATCCACAGAATGTCAAAAGAGTCATCTTTGCTCCAAGAAAAAGTCCTGAAGGCAGGTAGGGAGAGGATAGAAGGCTTAATGGAATGGAGAATGATAAGGAACAAGTAGAAAAATGCGATTATATTGTGGTTATTTTCCTTTCTTACTCACTCATTGCTATGGAGACAGAGTTGGGTCATTGCCATAGGTTTCTAAGTCTATACTACATGGAAGGAGACTGCACTTCTTTCTTCCAAGAAGATGCAGATGCAATCGAAATGCCAGAAACACATAGTCTTTGTGTTCATAGTACATCTTCTTAAAGATTATGTCACCAGAGTTCCTTGTGATTTTTGGAGTTAATGTAATAAACCAAAGTATGTATGAATGGTTGTGTGAGAAATCAGACATGAAGTTATACCCAAATCACTATCAAGAAAAAATATCAAAATTGTACTGTAGAATTAAAGATAAAAAAGTAAAAAATCTTAGAGTCTGAAATACATTAATAGGAAAAAAACCCATTTAATTTTTACCCATATTACTAATTTTATTATAAGGTTTTGAGACAAGTATTCTCAAGAAATGATATGCAATCAGTGAAAATTGTAAAACTTAATTATCCAATTATAAAACAATTGCTTCACCTTCCCAACATAACGTGGATATTATTGCTCTATATCTGAGCATTTCAAAGATCTTTAAGATGTCAGTAGCTCTAGAGAATATTGTGCATTGCCTTACAAGTCTTTTATAGTGAATCAACAAAATCACACTGATCTCTGTTTTTTAAAATCTTTCCTGCCACTGAGTTTCCACTCTGAAACACAGAATTAAACTCAAGTTTCATGAATGTGAAAATTATCCATCACTAACTAAGTTGCAGACAAGAAAAGTGCAACAACAAGAAGTTTCAGAAACAATTGGTTATAGCAGTCTATTCCAAAGCGGAAACCTAATTCACTTTTAGTGAGTCGATTCAATTCCTAGTTACCATATAAGACAGAGTAGATCTTTCCCACATGTTTTCCTAAACTGAAAATAATTACTGACTCTTAAGTACTGAGTTTGGTTAGCAGCTCAATACTTAATCCACTAAGGAACCAGGACTCCTCAAAGTACATTAAACCCCACTTCCACTGTATGGGTTCTGACTTAAAGAGACTTTGTACTGGGTTTCTGAAGCTGTTAATATTTAAAAGAGAAGACTCCCCATCTTTCTCCTACAGAGAGGCTGGTGGATTCAAAGTGCTGACCTTTTGATTAGCAGCCAAATATATCACATTTTAAGGCACCAGGATTCCTTCTACAAGTATATTATATTCTCAAATTTCCCGTTAAATATATATTTTTTTTCTGACAAGCTTTCCAATTACTTCTCTGATTTGTTACACATCTCAATGTAAGGCTTACCCCATTTACTGAAATTCTGGTGCCTCTGGGCCCTTTCTTCTCACAGAAAGCTTGTGGTTTCCTGTTAATCCATCATAACTCAAAGTTCACTGCCTCTTTAAAGACTCATGTAGCTTTTGTCCCCAAGCAAATTTACAGAACCAATGCCCTTTTATTTCTCACAGTGTTACCCACAGCAGAAGAGTTGAAACAGGACAGAATTAGCCAGAAAACTTCTTAAAAATTCCAAAATGCTGGGGCTTTTCTAAAGAAAAATACTGAGGAAGTCAGTGCACGAATGTATAACAATTTATTTTTCAGTTGCTTTTAATAGAGAGCTTTAAACTCCTTCCTGTTTCTCTGTCGGGAGACAGGTTCTCAATTTCATGCTCCTGATATACACCTGGCTACATTATTTTCTCTCCTCTCATGCCTTTTGCTGCCTCTGGAATCCTGCTGGAGAGTCAGCTCTGACTCAGTTCTGACTTGAGGGCAAAATACATAACAGCATTTCCATGTTTGTTACTTTACTAAATTCTTCGTGGTTAGTGGTTTTCATCTTCTATACCTAAAAATATGAAAATATCTGATTTTTAGTAAAAATGTATAATAATTTAGTGAAAGAATGCATTTATTCAATGCATTATCACTTTTTTCCATATTATTTTACACTTTTTGCTTCCAAGTCCATGGTGTAGTGATCCGGGACCATTTTTGTTTTGTTTTTTTTTTAATTTATTTTTTGTGTTTCCATTTTACAATTCAGTACTAAGCACATGATAGGAAGCAGTAACTGGGCTTTTTATATTGATAGATGAATTATTATAATATGTTGTTGTTGTTGTTGTTGTTATGTGCTGTCAAGATGCTTGAGACTCATAGCAACCCTATGTACAACAGCCCTAAACTCTGCTCTGTCCTGTGCCAATCTCATTGTCTCCAACACATTCATCCCAGTTACCCCAGTCACCAAATCAATCCATCTCCTTGAGGGTCTTCCCCTCTTGGTCCTGCCCTCCACCCTCTCAAGCATGATGTCCTTCTTCAAGGACCGGTCTCTCCTTACAACATGACTAAAGTATGTCAGACGAAGCCTCAGAATCCTTCCTCCAAGAAGCAGTCCGGTTTAACCCTCTCAAGGATGAATCTGTTTGTTTTCTTAGCAGTCCATGGTACCCTGAATACTCCTCTCCCAACACCAAAGCTCAAAGGCACCAATTCTCCTTCTATCCTCCCTAGTCATTGTCCAGCTCTCTAACGCATAACAAGTGATTGCAAAAACCATGGCCTGTATCAGATGCACCTTAGTCTCCAGAGAGACACCGTCACTCTTCAGTACTTTAGAGATGTCCCTAACAGCAGACTTTCCCATTGCAATACATCTTTTAATTTCCTGGCTGCTGGTGCCAAGAGTGTTGATTGTGGAGTCAAGTGGATTAAAGCTGTGAACAATCTCAATAGAATAATTTATTTTATTGTCACTTATCCAGTCACCACAAATAGAATAAATAAATGTATGCTATTTTTCTATCAAAAGAAAGAAAAACTATTTATTTATTTATTATGGTGTAACACTTTTGTTTCAAAGAAAAACACTAATATTTCATTTATTTTTATACACTGAGTCTCTTTCCATCTATTAACCGCCTCTGAAAATCTGCTGGAGAGTCAATTATTGGTTGGTTCTGACTCAACAGTAAACAGCAACAATAATAAAGAGATCTGTTTTCTGCTATTTTAGTTTACAGTGTATTAAAAGTTTCAAAAACATTAGTGGTTTAATTGAAATATGCTTAATAAAGTTTTACTACCCATAGCAAAAATTAACAGTCTGCCATCCTAAAGGGGGGAATAAAACACCCCAAAATGGTAACAATTGAGTAGTTAGAAGTTTAACCTAAGCTAGTTAGAAGTTTGACATTATAAGTTTATACCTCTAAACAAAATAAAATAATTTTAAATTATATTAAAAATATAAGTTATTTAAAATATACTGAGAATGCCTTGAACATATATTGACATTAACTGAGTATATATTTAACTATAATATACTGAAATGAAACTTAAAATCAAATGCTGAAACATTTATATACTAGAACCTGAACTCAATACGAAATGAAGTATAAAGTTACCTTTAATATATGCTATAAACACTGTTATAGGACAAGAAATACCCACAAAAGTAGCTACTCACATTGCCTGGAAGAACCTCGAAATGCATTAGTGAGAGGATGATAATGGATTCAGTCTTCAAGAATTGGTGATCGTTTTTATTTGTTGTTGCTGTATACCTTCAAAACCAAGTCACTGCTAAACTTCCAGCAGTTTTTCAAAAGCAGTAAATCACACATGAAGAGATTGCCCATCATTCTCCTGCAGAGCAGTTGGTGGATTAGAACTGTGTGCCTTTACGATTTCAGGGCAGTTCTTTACCACTTGGCAAACCAAGCTCCCTAATCTTGCCTTTGTTGTTAGATGCTGTTGAGTCAAGTTTAACAACATCCCAATGAACAGCTAACCTGAACCTGCCCTATCCTGTGCCATCTTCATCATCTCTGACATACTAGAGCCCATTGCTGAAGGCACCATGTCAAATCTAACTTGTTAGGAGTTTTCCTCTCCTTCACTGACTTTCCACCTTTCCAAGCATAATGTACCTTTCCAAGGAATAACCTCGCTTAGCTACATGTCCAAAGTATAAAAGATGACGTTTTGCCATCTATTCTTAGAATGGTGAACCAACAGGTTTTCCCCCGATCTTTATTTTACAATGAGATGACTTTTTTAACACTTTTCCAATATTTACTGGCACTTTAGTTGTGACCTTTTAAAAGCAATCCTAGATTCCTAAGTGTACATTGGCACAGAATACATTAACAATATAAACAAGAAGTTGCTCAGGTAAACTTGCCATCTATTGGAAGAGAATCAGCTAAATTTTATAATTAAATTCATCATCAAAGTATTTGGTTGGAGGAAACAGAAGGTATAGAAAAGTTTACACGTGATGACTAGGATACTGTTGGGGAATTGTCATAGACAGTTTTCCTAAAAGCAGTTCTAAGGAAGCATTTTTTTTGTTTGTTTCATAGGAGATGAAATATAGAGATATTCAAAAGTAGCATAGACATGAGATTTGGTCTAAATAAAGGATGAGTAAGAAATTCAATGTCGTTGAAGCATAGGGCATGAAGATAGTAAATGAGTTGGGAAACATTGAAAAGAGCTCAAGACATAAGTACCAACCTGACTGAATTAACACTGTTGGTGAAACTGATGTAGCAAAAGCCTTTAGCAAATTGATAAGATAATTAGATTTATTTGTTTGTTTTTACTAGAGAATTTGAGCAGCTTAGCAAACATAGATTCAGTAGAATTATCCATTAAAGAGATTAATAAACATACACTAAAAAGTCTATTTAGATGCAATTGGATCCACAAAAAACGAGGGGATGAGTTAAGTAGCTCTGGTAGCTTAATGGGTAAGGAGTTACAATGCCAGTACAAAGACATGTGGTTCAAATCTACTATCTGCTCTCCAGGAGAAAGATGAAAAATCTTCTCCATCTGATTTACAGACTCTGATAACCACCAGTGGCAAATCATTGGAGGATCAGCTCTGAGTTAATTCCAACTCAAGAGTATTTAAGAACTTTATGATGAGTGGAGATATTGAGACTGACCTTAAAACAAAGATAGGGGAACCAAGATGAGACATATATTTAGCAGAAAGCAATGAGTAGAGCTTTGAATGTGCTACATAAAACTCACATTCATTGCCATCAAGATAAAGTGAGCCTCCATCAAGTTTCTGACGTTCTAAATCTTAACAGGAGACTGATATGTCAGTGGTTAATCCAAGAAGAAATGTTTCATAGGCTAAAATACAGATTTCAGATTTTAAATTCATTATTTTAGGAGATTCAAATCTGTTCATTTTCACTCAAGGTAGTGGATGAAGTCACAGAATCATCCCATGTACAGAATGGGAAGAAAAAGAAGGAAGAAGGAAAATGGCCAAGTGAAGAATGTGGACAGATAACACTGCTTTAGGCATCAGCAGAGAAAGCAGAGCTAGCAAAGAAAATGAAGTCATGGTGTAAAAGGTAGGAAGGATTTGGGAGTAGGGTCTGTCCTGTGCGAAAAAAGGAAGGATTATTGTTAAGACATTAACAGAGTAACATTCACAGAGAAATGGAATAGAAAAATTACCATAATAGGCTATTCAGTAACAAAATGTAGAAGTCACTGTTTGTTTGACCTCCATCCCTAGATGAGTAGAATCACTCATGCAAAACCTGCAGATTGCAGAGTGAAGCAGGGATCATGAGAAAGTAAACAAAGAATATAAAGTCCCTTTTGCAGTTATTTGACGGTGAAGGATATTTTTTTAAAGTAGCCACAGCCCTCAGGCCAGTTCTTAATTGTTTTTTGTCAAACATTCTTGTGGGTCATATAACCCTGGTGTGTCCACTTGCCATACAAAGATAACTTGTGGTTTCTGTGAGGCTGAACACTGTGACACTGATGTGTTAAATGCGATAACGATTACCCATGGTGGACAGTATTTGGTGGAGCTCCCCTATTGAAACAAGCTTGGAAGCAGGAGTGGAATCCACTTCCGTAAATAGCTTGCCTCCAGAAACCCTATGAACCTGGAGAAAGGATGAAAGTCACACAGGGTCGAGGACTTTCGTTTATAGGATCCCTATGAGTCGCCTGCGACTCAATGGCACTTAACAACAGCGACAACAACAACATTAAAATGTTGATTGATTTATGCTGGGGAGCAGGAATGGCATCCACTTCCTAAACTAGATGCCTAAGAAAACTCTACGAACTCTCTAAACTACAAACTCTCTAAACTTTATATATGTGCAGAAATGATGTTATAGAAAAGAGTTCTGTCCAAAAATGATGTTAGTCAGAAAAGAGTTTAGATCTTTTGTGCAAAACTTACTCGCATTCGTATTCAACTTGAGGACACTTAATCATTGCTAAGTGAAACTAACACTATTCTACTTTGAACATCACTCTTTGTCAATATGCTTTATAAAATAACCTGGGTATGCTGTGATGTTGATCCTAGTACCATTGGATATCAAATACCGGAATGGTTTCCCAATGTGGACAGTGTTTGGTGGAGCTCCCAGTTGTAAAACAGGTTTGGAAGCTCTGTCCTGTGCCAATCTCACTATCTTTGACACACCTACCCCCACGAGCTCAGTCACTGAATCAATCCACCTCATAGAAGGTATTCCTGTCCTGTGCTGTCCCTCTACCCTTCCAAGCATGATGTCCTTCTTCAAGGACTGGTCCCTACTTACAGCGTGTCTGCTTGAAGTAAGTACTATATTCTTCTTGAAGAGACCTTGTTCTTGACTTTTTTTTTTTTAGAAAGCAACTTACTTTTCACCTTTTATAACTATTAAGTACCTACAAAAGCTATTTATTTATCTTCCCTGGAAAGGCCTAACTTTTGTTTAATCTCATTTAACTCAGAAGTTACTTTCCAGGTTAAATGATAATGAATGATAATTACTCTGTAATGAAAACTCAACTTGGCATCAATAAGCTAGGCAGCTTTGAATGGAGATAAACATGTTACTGATTATGGTATTTTAATAATGAAGATTAACGGTTTGGTACTTTTCTAGGAATCAAAAGGATGGTTTTACTATCTTTGCTTTTGCTTTGACTTTTCTAAAAACTGTCTTTACTTTTATATTTTAGTCTAACTGCATAAATCAATAAATTGCTAAAAAAACCCTTATAAATACTGGTTTTTAGAGTCCTTTTTTTTTCCCTTTATCCCAAAAAGATTAATTTTAATTACTGCAGAGCCATCGGTTCTATAGTGGGATTTTTTTTTTAACACAGAAAAATTTTTATTTGAAAAAACAAAAAATGTTTTAATTTTTTCCCTTTGTTGCATGTAGTCTTCCTCCCCACTCTAGCCCTCCCTACAATACACCCCTAGCTTCAGATTGTCATCATGTAGATAATTCTTAACCATATATTCATTTGAGGCAGTTCATCCTCTCATCTAGTCTAATGCAGTGTTCATTATCCATCCACTTTTCCCTGTTCTCTCTCCAACCTCCCCATGTCTGTCCTATTTTATAACAGTGGTGTTATGCAGCAATTGTCCTTTTGTGATTGAGATATTTCCCTCAGTCTTCTAGGTTCCCCTATTTTGTGTAATGTTTTATGAATTCATTGTTTTTTAAATGCTACATAATATTCCATTGTGTGAAAGTACCAAAGTTTTTCTATCCACTCATTTGTTGGTGAGCACAGGGATTGCTTCAGTTTCTTTGCTCTAATAGTAAGGTCTTTTAAAAGTCTGATATTAGCTGAAAAGATGTGCTTTAGTGAATATTTAAGAATTTGGAATATAAACTTTAGGTTTTACACAAACTAAATAATTGCTAAAATGTGAATGTCTTTCAAAAGAACTGTATGTAATCTAGTTCTTTCAATGAGAATCTACTTGAATGACTACTGGAGTGCTTCCTAGAGATATTGATAAAGCTGTAAGTGATACGGAATGTCCTGTGTTATTTTATTTCTGCTGAAAGACTCTTTTCAATTGATCCTCTTTCTGTAAACCTGGGTTCACGTATATGGATGTGAGGGGGGGAAATCTTCTCTCAGAACCTTTTCCAAGGGGATTTAACATTGTGCTCTGACAGTTTTACAACTCATTTCTTTATATTTGGCTTAGTAATTAAAGATTGGGCTTGTAAAAGAATAAGATGACAAAACACAAGCTTTTATATTAAAAGAAACAATGCAGCTATTATAACACAATCAAAATTATTTGATGAAGTTCCATGCTGTTCTACAGTAAAACACTTTAATTATAAATGTAAAATTGCAAATTTTCAAAGTCTTTCATCTATTTTTATGCATGTTCAAAGGATTAACTTTTAGAATCCATCTCATGCACATACACAGAGTTCATAATAATTTTCAAGTCTGTTATACTTTTAAAAATAGATATATGTTAGACTACCCCAAAGGCAAAGCAGGAGAAGTTCTACTACATCACATGAGGTCCCTTGACTTAAAATAATAATAATATTAATGTCCTACATTTCCTCTTGCAGCTCTCAAAGTCCTTTTATTTCATTTTTAGGGCAACTCTATGAAGTTTAGTTCCCTAAAGAAAAGGAGACTACGTCAGAGGTGGTTATGGCTTTTCTCTGTTTATAAATAGTAAGTGGTAGATTTGTGTTTTAAATTTAATTATGATTCATAAAGCATTTTTCTTCCTCCCAAAGGAGGCCTGTAGGTGTAGTAGATCAGACTGCTAACCGAAAGGTCATCAGTTCAAATCTACTAGTGAACTTATTAGAGAAAAGTGGGTAGTCTCCTCCTATAAAAATTTACAATCTTGAAACTTGATGAACAGTAACTATGTATCAGAACCAACTTGAAGGCAGTGCTATGACAGGATAATGGAACAGAAAATCTTCATAGTCAAATGTCCTGGTTACCTACCTAATTTCCATAATTTACTGGCTAAATCAAATTACTAGTTAATATTTTTCAGTTAGAAAGTTTCTCAGTTAGAAAATTAATGGCACTCATTCTTTCACTCACTCATTCTTGGATTGTCAAAAACAACTCCTAGCTGACCCTCGAGCTGTTTCTGAGGTCACAAATCATATGGGAGGAGACCACTCATCTTTCTCCTTCATGCTTTTGAGTTAGTAGTGCAACTCCTTACCACTAAAGCCACCAGAGCGTCCTTAACATCTATTTATTAAATAATTTTTAGTTTCACAAGGTAGCTTTATTTTTCCCCCCCACTTTAAACCTGTAATATATTTTCAAAAATCATCAAGTTTTTATTTATTCCCCTTACATACTTTGATTACTATGTGTAGGTTAATCCTGAAAACAGCAGAAATCATCATCATTTCTTGTCAGTCCACTACTAGTGAGACTTGGTGTCACCTACTCTGATCCTGTTTTAGGCAAGGCCAGTCCCTGAAGAAAGATTATAATGTATGATACCAGTGGAAAAGACTAAGATCTTCCATGAGATGGAATGACACAATGGCCAAAACAAGTGTTTCAGATATAACAGCAATTGTGCTTTAATTTGTGGTTTATGGGATTACTTCCTCTAAGTTAAAGCAGACTCAATTATACCTGACAACAATTTGGTAAACTAAAAAATTATTAATTTTTTTTTTTAAAATATCATTTCACAATCAGTGTTATTGTCTTTCAGATGCCCTTTCTTACTCCAACCAACCATGCAACCCTCTTTTAAAAGACTCTGGTGGCCTAGTGAATAAAAAGTTGTGCTGCCAAACTATAGGTGGCCAGTAAAAATCTATGAACTGCTCTATGGCAGAAAAATGAGCAATCTCTTTTGTGATGTTGTTGTTGTTGTTAAGTGATGTCGAGTCATTGTCTATTCAGCGACCCTATGAACGAAAGACCTGAAAGTTTGTACAACTTTCATCATTTCTCCACGTTCATAAGATTTCTAGAGGCAAGCTATTTTCAGATGTGGCTGCCACTGCTGCTTCCAAGCTTGTTTTAATCGGGGAGCTCCATCAAACACTGTCAACCATGGGTCCTCTAAAAAATCCACTGGAAGGTCAAGCTATGAGTCTGTTGCAACTCAAAGACAATGAGTAAGTTAAGTGTTTGAGTAAATTTTATTTTGAAACAGTCTATCACAAGACTAGTCCAAAGAGAAACTATGTAAGAAACCCAATCCCTACTTGTGATATGTTCTATTAGCTTCATTGGCTCTTCACTCAACATTGCCTAAATGTTAAGAACTATGTTTAGAACTTTGATGCAAACTAAGTAATTTGTTCTCGGCTGAAGATAAAATGAAACAAAAATCATTTTATATATTTTAGAAATTAGTAGTTTGAGGCTTAGTAATATTAATATAGGGTTACACATTAGAACTTGAATCACTCTGGGACTTTTCATGTTGCCACATTATGAAGGAGCAATCCTTACTGAATATTCAGTAAGATTGAAAATAAATTTTATCAGTTGTAATGAATGTTATAAACCAAATGAATGATCAAAGAAAAAACCCATATGATTTGTAAACTTTTACTTAAAATGAAAAAAAAAATAAGTAGGGAAAAAAAGAATTATGTAGCAAGTTTAGTAAATAAAAATGAATATTTTTTAAAAAATTAATGAAATACAAAAACTTAGAAACAAATATCTGGTTTTACCTCTGCTCATCTGCCTACTTAGGTTTCAGGCTGTAAGTTTTCCATGGTGATTTAAGTAGTGAAAAGACAGTCTAGGGAATCACTTTGCAGATCTCTAAATCTCTCTTTTTTTTAAATTCATAGATTATATTTTTTGAGTTTACAGTTATTGTGAATCTCTGCATGACTAACAACTTCATTAAGCAGAATTATTCCTGACCTCATAATCTTGGGTGAAATTCATTTAAGGAAATTAGTTTATGAAACAAAGTAATTAAATTCAGTATTAATAATGAAAAAAGGAATGCCTCTATATAGACTAGAATTTCTAAGCAGATTAATCTCCATGATTAGAAGGAAAAGCATTGTAATATCAGTGAGTAAGCAACAAAAACAATTAAAATACATATTCTGTGATTCAGGAAGATTTGTAAACAAACTATAAAGTATATACAAAAGTGACATATTTATAGTTTTTCTACTGAATTGTATAAGGTTGTATTTCACATATTCTATCCTTTCTTTCATAAGATCATTTATCCCCACATTGAAAGCAAAATAAAATAATTATATGGAATCAATTGGAAAATATCCACAGAATTTTTTTTATCTAACTTTCAGTAATCTAACCAGAATACCCTTGTCAAATTTGAAGCAACTCTAAGGAAAGATTTAAGCACTATCATTTAAGCAAGTGTCACCAAACTGAATTTTAGTTGAAGAGCAAAATGATTTAACTTTACTTGAAAAACAATTTGCACAAAAGCAAGGAAATCATTTACATAAATGACTGATTTGCTCATGCTAAAAGAGAATTTATCAGAATTCTCTGACAGATTCAGTTTTGCTCTCTTAATTTATTTACTGTACTTTAGATTAAAGGATTTCAGCGGTAACACAAGATGGTTGTAAATATTTAAAAGATGGTGTCTTAGATCAGCAATCCTTAAAGGTTTTCTGTGTTTAAAATTTATTTTTCTCTTACACTTAAAATGAAGATTGGGATCATTCATAAATATTCATTCCCTGAATATCTTACCACAACCCTCCCTCTGCTGTGGAAGCCACCTGCTCTAAACAGCCATAGAGTGCAAAGCATATTAGAGGGAGTTGGCAAATGCTAGGACACAGGATTGCCAAGTGTTGGATCATTTCTCAAGCTCTGTCCTCCACACAGAAACTCCCAAGGCATGAGATAATAAAGACTAAGAGAAATGATGGCTGTTAGGTCACTCCATAACAGGGTGCTCTCAAAAATGCTTTTACAGACTTGTATTTACTGAAGCATTTGCATATCCTCTAAGATGAGAGATTAAGAAAATAAATTATACACTCAATAATTTTGGGCAACCAACTAAATAGCTAACTCTAGCTCTGCTGTTTTGTCTGTATTCTTTTTGTAAGATTAGTACTATCTAGGGCAAATCCATGTTTTAAAATTAAACTTCCAAGTTCAATACTCTAATGCTCCAGGAAGAAGCCACGTTTTATACCTTTTTTATTTGCTACTGTGTTCCTTGCCCCACATGCTATTTTAATTTTTATATTACAAAAAATACAAAAATGTTCTTAAGAAAATATTTTAAAGGAGGGAGAATCGTTTTGGATTAGCTTACAAAAAGTCATATAAAACATATAAGGATTTTGCATAAAAATTAGATATGTTCATTTATTTCCCTTTCTTATATTTAAATTTTGCATGATAATATCCTAATTCTATTCTTAAAGTCTCTTAGAAGACTAAATGACTTGTGAATGTGTTTCCATAAAGGTTACAAGAAACCATTGCCTTATATTTGTGTTCATATTGCCCTGGGAAAGGCAGTGTCCTATAGTGGAATGGGAATTATATGTATAATAATCTAGTATAATTGATCCCCAAAAGCATTATTCCTAATCTCACAATTTTGGGTGAAATTAAAGAGATTAGTTTGCAAAATAACTATCTATTAGAAGAACAAATGAGATTAGATATGAAGTTTTTTGTGAAAAATAGTTTGCCAAAATTAGTTGTTGAACATGCAGAATCTTGCTGAACAAATATTAAGTAATGGCTTGAACAGAACACCAGTAGATAACCACCATAAATTCAAGCTCGATTTAAATGAGGGCTATCCCTAGTAATGTCAGCTAGGTCTTGGAGGATAGCAGAGAATACTAGAGAGTTATTTACTTGTGTTTTATTGACTGTGCAAAGGGATTTGGCTATATTGATCATACCAAATTATTGATATAATGGAGAAAAATGGGAATCCTAGAACTGCACTGGCAAAATCTGCAGTTACAGTTAAAATCTGCAGGGAGAGTTAGGGACCTTTCCAACTTATTGAGGAGTAGTGATGTCAGTTTGAAGACTCAGGTGCATCTGATTCAGACCAGTTTTTCTAATTACTAGCTATGTAACTGTGAGGTGGATTATGAATAATGGCAGAAAAAGATTGGTTGCCTTTGAGACATGATGTTGGAGAAGAGCACAGAACATGCATGGTCAAGAGAACAAACAGATACATCTTGGAGAGGGTGCAGCCTGTGTTCTCTTCGGAGGTAAAAATAGCGAAGTTTCACGTCACATACTTTGGACATGTTGCCAGGAGGTGCTATTCCTTGGAGAAGAACAAGACAGTGGGAAGGGTGAAGTGTCGGCAAAAGAGAGGAAGACCCTCAACCAGGTGGATTGACATAGTGACTATTGCAATGCGTTTTTGTGTGTCAGGATGTGTGTGGGTGGTGTAGGATAAAACAGGGTTCAGATTGTTTGTTCACAGGGTCACTATGATTTGTGTTTTTACCTATAAGTGCATTTCCAGCATTGTAGATTATGCAACTGTATAATTCAAAATGTCCCATGCCAACCCATCTAATTTCACCAATGCCTAGAATGTCAATATTTATGTGCTCCACTTTTTCCTTATCTCATTCCCTCCGACACACTCATCCCGATTTCCCCAGTCACTGAATCAATCCATCTCCCAGAGGGCCTTCCCCTCCTATGCCTGCGCTCCACACTCCCAAGCATGATGTCCCTCTCCAAGGACCAGTCTCTTCTTAAAACATGACCAAAGTATGTCAGATGAAGCCTCAGAATCCTTGCCTCCAAGGAGCCACCCGGTTTAACCCTTTCCAGGATGAATCTGTTTGTCCTCTTAGCAGTCCATGGCACCTTTAGCACTCTTCTTCAACACCAAAGCTCAAAAGCATCAATCCTCTTTTTTTTATCCCCTTGGTCATCGTCCAGCTCTGATGCATAACAAGTGATTGCAAAGACTATGGCCTGTACCAGATGCACCTTTGTCTCCAGAGATACACTGTTGCTCTTGAGTACTTTAGAGAAGTCCCTAACAGCAGACTTTCCCATGGCAATACGTCTTTTAATTTCCTGGCTGCTGGTGCCAAGAGTGTTGATTGTGGAGCCAAGCAAACTGCAGCTGTGTACAATCTCAATTTCTTCACCATCCATCCTGATGCTGCCGATTGGTCCAGTGGTGAGAATCTTTGTCTTCTTGACATTGAGCCTCAATCCATACAGAAGGCTGCAGTCCCTGACCGTCAACAGCAAGCGCTTCAGGTCCTCCTCAGTTTCAGCAAGCAGGGTTGTGTCATCTGCATAACGCAGATTGTTTACGGATCTTCCACCAGTCCTGACCCCACATTTCTCCTCATAGAGCCCAGCCTTCTGGATGATCTGTTCTGCATACAGGTTGAAAAGGTATGGAGATAGGACACATTCCTGGAGTACGCCCTTCCCAGTTTTGAACCATACAGTGTCTCCTTGCTCTGTTCTGACAACTGCCTCTTGGTTCAAGTGTAAGTTTTGCATTAGAACGATCAAGTGTTCTGGGATTCCCATTCTTCTCAGAGTCAGCCACAGTTTGTTATGATCCACACAGTCAAGCACCTTTGCATAATCAATGAAGCACAGATAGACATTCCTCTGGTACTCCCTGCTTTCTGCCAAGATCCATCTAACATTAGCTACAATATCCCTAGTACCACGACCCTTTCTAAACCCACCTGGACTTCTGGCAGTTCTCTGCTGATGTGCTGTTCCAGTCATTTTTGGATAATCTTCAGTAGCATCTTGCTTGCATGTGAAATCAATGATATTGTTCTGTAGTTTCCACACTCTGTTGGGTCACCTTTATTTGGAATGGGAGCAAATATAGATCTCTTCCAGTCAGTTGGCCAAAGTGGTTGTTCTCCAGATTTCTTGACACAACTTGGTGAGCACATCCAGGGCAGCATCTGTTAGCTGAAATATGTCAATTGGTATACTATCTATTCCTGGGGCCTTATATTTTGCCATTTCTTTCAAAGCAGCCTGAACGTCTTCCTTCATCATCATAGGCTCTTGCTCAGATGTTGTTTCATTAAATTCTTCTATGTCTGCCAATTCCTTTTGATACAATGACTAAGTATATTCTTTCCATCTTCTTTTTATACCCCCTGAATCATTTAATATTCTGCGTAAAGCAACCTTGATTTTAGCAACTCGAGGTTTGAATTTGTTCTTCAGTTCCTTGAGCTTAAGAAGTGCTGAACAGGTTCGACCCTTTTGGTTTTCTGGTTCCACTCCTTGCACATTTCATTGTAATATTTTGCTTTGTCATTCCGAGTTGCCTTTTGAAATCATCTGTTCAGCTCTTTAGTATCTTGAATTCTTCCTTGTGCATTGGCTTCTCTGCACTCAAGTGCACTCTTCAGAGATTCTTCTGACATCCGTTTTGGCCTTTTCTTCCTCTTCTATCTTTGTAATGAACATTTCCACTCTTCTTAGATGATACCCTTGATATCCTCCCACAACTGATCTGGTCTTCGTTGTTTCATGTTCAAGGCCTCACACCTGTTCTTGACATGGTTTTGAAATTCAGGTGGGATAGACTCAAAGTTATATTTTGGTTTTCATGGATATGGTTTAATTTTCCTCAGCTTCAGCTCTAGTGTGTGACGAAGTGCAAAGATGACACAGGATAGGGCAGGGTTCAGATTTGTTTTTCATAGCGTTGCTGCGAGTCAAACTCAACTCAACAGCACCTTGCAAAAATCTTTCTTTTATATTTGTTAGGTAGTATGACTTTTCTATGTGTATGTAATAAGCTGTTTTGCTTTCTGCTGTAATATATTGGATCTGGTAGAAAAAGGTTTTCTTTCTTTTTGTTTTTAATACAATTTTTATTTTATGCTGCTTTACTTAGAAAGCTCATATACATTGTTTTTCACACCAGATATTTCCCATTTCCTTTACCCACCCATCCCTCTTGGCATCAAATTGTGTGACTCTATGATTACTCCCCTGCCCATTCTCATCTTTTTGCTCCTGCCCCCACCCCCTTAGATCTTCATACAAATTTTACGAGTTATCTTTATATTTCTACAATCATGGTCTTATACAGTATTTATTCTTATGACACTGAGTTAGTTCTTTCCTCTTTAATTATGATTATTATATTACTAACTTTAATGCAATAAATATAGTTTTATAAGGAAACCAAGTTTGAACTTTAGATTAATTAAATGACATTTTTGATAAACGAAATTCTGTATAGCAAATAATAGCCAAATAACTCAATACTCTATTCAGAAAATCTAGTTGTCTAACAGCAAGAAATCACACTGTAATCTTGAAAACATTCAGTTCAAGTTCACCAACTGCTCTATGGGAGAAGAATGGGCAATCTCCTCACTTATGATTAACTGCATCTGAAAACCCACTGGATAACGACAACAATACAAACATTATCTCATAAAAGTTTTCCTAGTTTCACAAAATTTACAGGCCTGAATTCATGAATTTATATTATTTTTTAAAAAATCTTTTAAAGGTTTTTTTTTCTCCAAAATTATACATTTACTTTAAGGAAAACTAATTGGGAGGAAGGTGGGGGGAAACCCTCACAAAGGCTCTTTCACAACTAAAATCTGGAATTACTAAAAGAGCAGCTGATAAAACAAGTATTCAGAACGTTACTGACAGAAACCCCATCTGTTTTTCTGTACTCTTGCCTAAATATTTAACATTAAGTCTAGCTTTCTGATTTAAAAAGAAATGGAAGTTTGTAGCTATTTCTTCACTGATTGCAGCTTCAGATATGAGCATAAGGAAAATCCACACGTTTTCTTTATAATCAGTGTCTGGAAATGTAGCTACAAGAAACAAACATAAAGCTTTCACTCTATTTTAAAATATTCTCTTTAGGATGCACCATAAATTAGTAATAATTTAGGGGAATTGTACTTTTCACATAAATATTGATTGTATAATAGGATAGTCTTATTTCTGTGCAAGGGAATGCATAAGTTAGAATTGGGGGGAAAGGCTTACTAATATTTATACTCTTAATATTGGTGCATGTTGTTGTTACGTGCCATCGAGTTGCTTGCGACTCATAGCAAGCCTATGTACAACAGCCCTAAGTTCTGCTCTGTCCTGTGTCAATCATATTGTCTCCGATACACCCATCCCGATTACCCCAGTCACTGAATTAATCCTCCTCGTAGAGAGCCTCCCCTCCTGTGCTGTCCCTCCACCCTCCCAAGCATGATGTCCCTCTCCAAGGACTGGTCCCTCCTTACAACATGTCCAAAGTATGTTTAGACAGAGCTTCAGAATCCTTGTCTCCAGGGAGCCGCCCAGTTTAACCCTTTCCAGGATGAATCTGTTTATTTTCCTAGTGGTCCATGGTACCCTCAATACTCTTCTCCAGCACCACAGTTCAAAGGCATCAATTCTCCTTAGTCACTGCCCAAGTCTCTGATGCATAACAAGTGATAGCAAAGACCATGGCCTGTATCAGATGCACCTTAGTCTCCAGAGAGACACCATTGGTCTTCAGTACTTTGGAGAGGTCCCTAACAGCAGACTTTCCCATGGAAATACGTCTTTTAATTTCCTGGCTATTTGTGCCAAGAGTGTTGATTGTGGAGCCAAGCAAACTAAAGCTATGAACAATCTCAATCTCTTCACCATCCATCCTGATGCTGCCAATTGGTCCAGTGGTGAGAATCTTTGTCTTCTTGACATGGAGCCTCAATCCATATTGGAGACTTCATTCCTTGACCCTCTGCAGCAAGTGCATGACGTCGTCCTCAGTTTCAGCAAGCAGGGTTGTGTCATCTGCATAACGCAGAATATTGGTTCATAGTCATGTTTAAAGAAGATTCCTATATGTCCTGAAAATATTCTATAGCCATATAGTAGTATCTTCATTTATTGTATCAGAAGCTTTGTGAAGAATATCCAGCAATCAAACTTTCAACTCAATTCCTTTTATGTCTCTGCAATCTCCAGTCAGCATTACTTCTCTCTTCTAAGTTTCTGGATGGCTCTAAGTCATTATTGATCTGATCCAATGAAATATCCTTAGATTGAGAATACTGTTTTAACAGCTGAGATAACACTGATGTAAGACTGACAGGGAATGAGGAGGCAAAATGTGAGACGTTAACTTTGAGTTTGACATCATAATTTTGATAAAAATGAAAACAAATGAGATCCATTAAAAAGGCTGGATGACACTGACCAGATGTAGTTGTTAGTAGTGAACCATTGCTATGAAAATCTGATCAACCTCAACAAAGCATATGTAGATGTGACAGCTGGGAAAGCTCAGACAGATTAGTGGAGCTCTTAGAAGGTCTCTTGTCACCTGACTGAGCCAAATCATTGACAGCATCTTGAGTGTGGTTTTGTTGAAACCATAAAGGGGCCAAACCTATAGATTGAGAGGTCTGTTGGCCTTGAGCTGAAAAAGATCTTGAAACCCATTAAGTCATGCACTTCCTGGTGTAGCAAGAAATTGTGCCCACAGTAATGACAACTGCAACTAAACAGAACAAATTTAGAATGTAAGAGATCAGCGAGACCATAAGCAAAGCCATTCTTCCCAGCCTGTACTCCATCACTATCACACATTTCCTTTTACATGCCAAACTAACAATATTCCTCAGAAATTCAAGTTGTAAATTCTAATAGGAGCATGGTGGCTTCCATTCTGATTTCTTTCTTGTTTAGACTATTTTGTGTTCTGTATTCACTCCCAGATAGAATCTAGTCAATGTTTTGTGCATTTAGTTCCTGAAATAGAAGTCTTTGAGCAGGTTTACTTACCAAGGAACTGTTTGAATGAAGAAAGGAACAAGGAGAAATGAAAAAAGATCAAGAAAAATCTAAGTTCACTCTTACCAGCCAGTTCTACACTATGTTAATATTCCTAGAGTAAGGGCAGATTCCTTATTCTTCATAACCTCTATTGTTGTTACCTACTGTTGAGATGCTTATGACTCATAGAACTTTTGCTACAATTGAAAAAAAAAATCTTAAAGTTTAGTATCTTACCACACAAACTTCAGAGGAGCTTTTAAAAAGTTGGGCTCAATCGTTAATGTTTATTTAAATAAAATGAACAGCAATCCTCACAAAATTTCTATTGCTATTTGAAACAAACTATTCATTAAAATATTTCAAGTCATTCTTTCCATTGTGGCTTATAGTTCCTAAGTTCTAAATGGTAGGACGAGTACATCTGTTATGTATGTCTGAATCTCATCCTGCCTCATTGTATTTTATTATTAAAACACCCTTGATATATTTGATAAATCATGTTTTACTTAGCTGATATTGTCACCAACGTGCAATGCCAGTATCAACATACTAACACTGCATTTTATTTTGGGCCATGGCTCTATAATTAAGTAATGTATATCCTGCTAATATCTGTTTATAAGTTGGTAGAGGCAAAATGACCAGGCAGGGGCAGGCGAAAAGTACTACATTCTTAACAACACATAACAAAGGAAATAATATATGATTAAAAAGAATATATTGCTACTGGATCTTTATATTCTCAGGAATGTACACTTTTTAAGTTATATGTTACAAATATAAAAAGTACCTTCAGATATAAATATATCCATAACTACTATATGTAACAGCATTGTTGTTAGGTGTCAGTAAGTTGCTTATTATTCATAGTGACTCTATGAACAAAAGATCCTTGCCCAATCCTGTGTCATCCTCATGATCTGTTTTATACTTGAGTCCATTTTGGTAATTCCTGTATCAGTGTATCTTATTGAGAGTCGTCCTTGCTCCTTTTCCCAGCATGATGTCTCTCCATAAGAACTCATTCCTCCTTAAAATACTTCCAGAGTGAGACAAAGTTTCAGCATCACTGCTTCCAAATGCACTCTGTCTGCATTTCCTTCAGGACAGACTTGTTTGTTCATTGGCCATCCATGCTATATTCGATTCTCTTTGTCAATTTCACAACTCAAAGATATTGACCTTTGTTCTGCCATAGCACTGTTCAACTTCCAGCTGCATAATAAACAACTGAATACATTTTTAGTATAAGAAGCATGAAAAATATTTTTTAAAAGAATGAGTAAGGGACAGCTCTCCATATAGTTTCAAAAGTAACAGTAGAAAATATCTTTTATTTATTTAGTTCTGGTTTTTATTGTTGCATTATCTGGTTTTTATTTTTTATCCTTGTTTGCTATTATCAAGAACTTCACCAATAAGATCAATGCCAGGTTTATTTATCAATGTCTATTTATGACACTGTAAATGATCCAGAAGAATTTCTTTGCGCTCTGTTTAAATTCTTAGATATTCAGTTTAGTATCTTCATCTGTAGACTTTCTTAATCTCAAGAAAGTTCCACAAATTCTCTCATTTTCCTGTTGCTTTTAGACTTCACCTCTCATTGGTTTAATATTGCTGTGAAGCTGAACACTGTGACACTGATATGTTAAATGCAATAATGGTTACCCATGGTGGACAGTGTTTGGTGGACCTCTTTGATTAAAACAAGCTTGGAAGCCGGTGTGGAATTCACTTCTAAATATCTTGCCTCCGTAAACCCTATGAGTCTGGAGAAAGCATGAAAGTTATACAAGTGTTCAGGTCTTTCGTTCATAGGGTCACTATGAGTCACCTACAACTCAACGGCACTTAACAATAACATCAGTGATATTTTTTTTATTATCCTTGGTTCTTCTCTGGTAATGTGAGGAATCGTTTGGGTCTTCCTAAGATACAGGTAGACATCATTGATCAAGGGTTTGTTTTATACCATGCTGGAAGACTCAACTAGTTCTATTTAGTAAAGTATAATAAAAAAAGTCTCAGTTGAGGTTTTGTATATTTGAAGTAGGTTGAAGTTTAATTGGTCATATGGACACCATCGTGTCACCTCCTAATGTGACTTATGTTGTCAATTTCCCTTTACAATAGACTTCTCTTGTATCAAAACGTCCAGCATCTATAGTAATATTTATCCTCAGTTTTAATTACAAAATAATGTGTGATAAATACATTTTAAAATTGATTAAATATAATATTTGTTGGATTATATGAATACCAACAAGAAGACTATTTTTAATTTTTTTATATTTATAATAATAACTGAGAAACCTTTTCTGAAGTTTCTGTCTTCTTTTTAAATATCACTTTTATCTCAAAAAAAAGTTATTAGGCTCTACAAAAGCAGAAGTTTCAACATGGCTGGTGGTGGTGAGGTGGTGGTGGCTATGTCTGTCTTCTACTTGCTTTATAAAGGGAAACAGTCTTCATCAATAATACCCGTAACTGCAAAAAAAGCTGCCCATTCAGACATGCCAGCTCCAATGCTCCTACACTTATTTCTACCAATCATATGGGTTTAATATTTGTTGTTGACTACAGACTTTACTCAAAGCTATAGTAGTAAGAGTAGAGTATATTAAGGAAATGTGTTGGGGAGTGGGAGAGACAAAGTGTATCATCTCACAACACAAGTCCAAGTTTAGTCCAGCAGTCCAAGTCAAATTAAGAACAAAAAACAATTCCTTAATTTGTAAATGTCCTGATTTCAGTTCAGCAACACAAATTCAAGTAGTTTCTGGTTTCCTTAATAATCCAGCAAGGTTTTCCTCAGGGCAGTTATAAGTCAGCTTCTCTTTCAAGCAACTGTCAAAACAGCAAATCATTTAACTCTAACCAGCACAAATGCAGGAAGCCTCAGGCCACACCTTGCCACAGTTTCTCTACAACAATGTCAAAGTCTCTCTACTATGACCACCACGGTTTCACTCTGGTTTGGCTGTCACCAGAGTCTTGCTCAAGTTTCCCTCAAATCTTGCTGTGGAAATCCAGTGTGGAAACACTCTCCCTTATCTATTGATGTGGCTACTGAACAAACTCATATGTCTACAGTTAAGGGAACTGAAGACCCGAGAGGGCTAATGTAATGCCTCGAAAAGCCAACTAGTAAGCTACCACTGCAGGCTCGCTACATTGTAGGCCCAGAAAAACAAATTTCCAAAATTCTTTACCTAAAATATCAAGAAAGTTGACAAAATCTAGTATTTATTAAAGCACCAGCAACAGTAAGTGCAAGTGTCTACTTGTAGTTTATGTAGACAAATCCACATAGTTCAAAGTGGGAGATAAAGACAGCTTAAAGGGGCATGTAAGATGGTTCAAAAAGTAAATAAACATTCAGTTTTAGCCTTGTAGGTATGTTAACGCATGTAAGTTGGGCTTACATAAAATGTTTTTGTTATTAAAACAAACTACAGAGATATTTTTACAAACATAAAAACATCATACCTAAACATTGCACAAAAATGTTTGGCATATTTTTTAGATAGAGAGTTTATTAAAATTTTAATTTTATATGTGAAGTATAACAAGAAGCAAACGTTATAAAATAATAGAAACAAAGTTGTCTTTTTAATACGTGGTCTTATAACAGCTGACTATGGACAGAGAAAAAGTTCATACTATATCCAGATATCATACCCTTTGAAAGTACCATCTGCTGTGGTAGGAATCATCTCCCCACCATTAATGTCACTGATATGCAATTGCGTGCACAGCTCAAACCTTAAGACACAAAGAATTCTTGGAAAAGAAGAAAGTTATATAGGTTGGAAGTATAATTTCTTATGTATATGAAACAAATTATTATCTCCTACAATTGATTCAACTGAAGCAATCAAATAGAACAGAGTGAAATGCAATAAGTGGAATGAGTTTAAAGTTAATATTGTGTGAACATTATGTGGAGGACAATTCCAGCTGTCATTTGAGGTCATTATTCTTCAAGACAGCTCTATACCATGAATAAGATCAATCACATTCTTCTATATTCTCCTACTAAATAGTATCTGAGATAGGCCTATAATAAACAAAGTACATTGAAAAAGTCTCATGACTTAGTAGGCAAAATCATAAATAAGCTTTGTAGCTACTACCTGTTTTCTGAAAATATTGTCTTTGGGGAATTCACCACAGGCTGGTCTGGCCATACCAGCTGGGACAACATACACATGCGGAAGAAGTTGTCTTCTTATCTCCAGCCACCATCTGACTGCAGAATCACAAAACGTTCTAAGTAACACTAAATATTAGGGAAGCTTCTTGGATTGCAATAGGTAATTAGAACATACTAGGACATATTTCTTTAGTATATTACTAATGAGATCATCCTTTTTTTTATGGTCATTTCCAATACAGTCAGAAAACATTCATTCATTCATTCATTTATTTATAGTAGGTGTTGAGTGCAAAACCTATCCTTGTACCAAGAGGTAGTCATCAGAACAGAGCAAGAAAACACTGCATGGTTTAAAATTGAGAATGGTGTACACTAGGGATGTGTCCTGTCTCCATACCTTTTCAGCCTGTATGCAGAAAAGATTAAATGGGAGACTGGGCTCTATGAGGAGAAATGTGGGGTCAGAACTGGTGGAAGATCTATCAACAATCTGCGTTATGCAGATGACACAACCCTGCTTGCTGAAACTGAGGAGGACCTGAAGCGCTTGCTGCAGAGGGTCAAGGACTGCAAACTTCAGTATGAATTGAGGCTCAATGTCAAGAAGACAAAGATTCTCACCACTGGAACAACTGGCAGCATCAGGATGGATGGTGAAGAGATTGATATTGTTCACAGCTTTAGTTTGCTTGGCTCCACAGTCAACACTCTTGGCACCAGTAGCCAGGAAATTAAAAGACATATTGCGATGGGAAAGTCTGCTGTTAGGGACCTCTCCAAAGTATAGAAGAACAATGGTGTCTCTCTGGAGACTAAGGTGCATCTGATACAGGCCATGTTCTTTGCAATCACTTGTTTTAATGCATCAGAGAGTTGGACAATGACTAGGGAGAAGAGTACTGAGGGTACCATGGACTGCCAAGAAAACAGATTCATCCTGGAGAGGGGTACACCAGGCGGCTCCTTGGAGGCAAGAATTCTGAGGCTTCATCTAACATACTTTGGACATGTTGTAAGGAAGGACCAGTCCTTGGATAAGAATATCATGCTTGGTAGGGTGGAGGGACAGTGCAGGAGGGGAAAGCCCTCTATGAGGTGGATTGATTCAGTGACTGGGCTAATCGGGATGGGAGTGTCAGAGACAGTGCGATTAGCACAGGACAGAGCAGAGTTTAGGGATGGCACATAACAGCAACAAGGTTTTGAGTGTAATAGCATGTCAGTATCTTTCAACAGACTACACTGAATGTATTCTATGTTTGGTTTTTTTTCAGTTTCTTTTAAGAAAATTTCAGAGGCAAAATATTAAATATTTTATTTCTTATAAACACAATTGACTACTTTTCTGGAATAAACTAATTTAGATCTTGATACTCACATTATCTAGAGAAAATTATGGATTTGATTTTAAAGAAATCATAGTGAAATAAGCAAATATAATGATGCATGAAGTCAGAAGATTTAGAGATTTGACTCCAAAGAATTAATAAAAATTACTTTGGGAAGAACTGTAATAAAAAAAAATAACAACAACAAACACTATACTGTAAGATACACCTAAATCAGGCCATGGTCTTCGCAATCACTTGCTATGCGTCAGAGAGCTGGACAATGACTAGGAATGATAGAAGGAGAGTTGATGCCTTTGAACCGTAATGCTGGAGAAGAGAATTGAATATACCATGGATTGCTAGGAGGACATATAAATTCGTTCTGGAGAGGGTGAAGCCAGGCTTCTTCTTGGAGGCAAGGATTCTGAAGCTTTGTTTAATATAATTTGGACATGTCCTAAGGCAGGATCAGTCATTCCTTGGAGAGGGACGTCATGCTTGGAAGGGGGAAAGGATAGCACAGGAGAGGAAGACCTTCAATGAGATGGATTGATTTAGTCACTGGGGTAATAGCAGTAGATGTGTCAGAGACAATATGATTGGCAAGGGATAGAGCAGGGTTTAGAGCTGTTGTACATAGAGTTGGTATGAGTTGCAGGTGACTCGACGGCACATTACTACCACCACCACCACTCATAGCAACACTTCATTGGTTTTCAAGGCTGTAAATTGCAACCAGAGCACACTGCCTTTCTTTCTCTTACGGAGCCACTGGTGAGTTTGAAGTGCTAGAGACCACAGTGTTTTTGTTAGCATAGTAATATTCTATGGGAATATATCACCACAGTTCTTTAAAAAGTAGGTGAAATGTATGAAAATACAATCCACAGAGCAAGAAATGAAAACAGGTAATAAGTATATCGTAATGTATTTAAACACCATCATAATCTCAGAAATAATTTGAAAAACACAAATTAGTTTTCCTTTTCTCAGTTATGAAGTCTATAGGAAGTTGAGCATTAACCTAAAAGTAGTGGGTTCAAATCCACTAGTGGCTACATGAGAGAAAAATCCTCTAACAGGATTTGTATTTCTGGTTGTTGATTCCCATCGAGTCGAGCACAACTCATAGTGACCCTATGAACAAAAGACTTGAAGCCTTTCTATAACTATTGTTGTTTTTCCAAGTTCATAGTGTTTCCAGAGGCATGTTGTTTAGGAAGTGGATGCTACTGACAGTCTCAAAAATTATGCTGGAGAGTCAGCTATGAGTTGGCTGGACTCAATGGCAGTGAGATTGAGAGATTTATAATATTTTAAGAATCAGGGCATCTTTTAAATTAGTTTAGTGAGTAGAAGAGGACAGTTATCTTCAGAGGAATGACACATAAATTTCTAAATTTCATACATTTCTAAAATGCAAAAGAATTTTGTCATAGAGATAAAAACATTAATACATATGAACATACCTTTCATGATTAATGCAGTAGTGTTTAAAAAAACCCAACCTGGATATCAACCAATATGAGAATAATTAAGCATATTACTAAGCATCTATACTTTGTAATAATAATGAAGCTATTAAACTGAATTAATTTCTTTCAAAACTATGGGCTTTCAGTATATTGTTAAATGAGAGAGGTGGAAGAAAAATTGCAGGTAATCATGATATATTTTTGCTGATTAAAAAAATAGATTTAAGAATGAGAAAAAGCCTAAGCCTATTACTGTTAAAATTACTACTCAATGAACACTTTCCATCAAGTTTTTGAGGATTCAACTCTTTATAATAAGAGATTGTTCACCTTTCCTGCATGGAGCAGCTGGTGGATTTGAAACACTGACCTTATCAGGTTGTTGTTCTTAGGTGCTGTTAAGTCAGCTTGGATATGTAGTGACCCTATGGACAACAGACTGTTACTCTGTCCTATTCTGCTCCTTTTATAATACTAGTAATCCAAATACTAATACTATCCCGTTATAATGTCAGTAGTCCAAACATATCATAATGAGTCTATATGCATTTGTACATACTGCTACTAACAAAAATATTTAAATAAAATAGAAATAAAATTGTTGTTATTATAATATTTTATCGAGTTGGAATCATCTCATAGGTGACTCTTCAATGGGTTTTCAAAGGCTATAAATATTACGGGAAGAGATAGCCCATACTTCCTTCAGCACAAGTAAGATTATAAACATTAACTTTAGGATGAAAAAAGAGGGAGCTGTAATGTGACTTTTTTCCTTTTTAATATCAAAATACCTTATTTGCCTAATTTTGTGTGTCTCATCTTTTCATATCATTTAAACCTACAAATCCCTTTCTCTGAATCTAGGTTTTAGGAAATAATTTAAAAATTCAGAGAAACTTGTAGAGCAAATATTTTTACTCATTCTATTCATAGCAATCAAGTTAGAAGCATCTCAAAATGTCAATCACAGGGAGAATGATTAAGTAAATTATGTTGCAATGCTAGTTATGATGCTTCCAGGTATTAAACTGAATTTCATGGAGAGAAAATGATCTCTTGTATGGTATAAAATCAAATAAACAAATGATAATGCATATTTCTTACGTGGAATAATCACAACAAGGCTTAAAGTGAGAAATGTCATAAGCATGCATTTATCCTACCCACTCTCACACTCAAAGCAAAACAATCTAGAAAAGATACATTTATGTTGAAATCTGCTATAATTAGAAGTGTCATTGTTTTCATTTTATGTTATAAATATTTCCGTTATTTCTGATGTTTTATTTTGATGTTTAGTGATTTTTTTCTTTTTTTTATTAATTTCAATGAACATTTACAGAGATTTTGGATTTCAATTCACTCATTGTTGCACTTTTCTCCCTGTCCACCCCCACCTCTAGCCCCAGTTTGCTCTTCTCCTTGAAAAGCAAAAGAAAAACTCCTTTATTGGTATACAATCCCCGCACACCCCAAGTATACTGCACTCTGCAACCCTCATTCCAAACTCTTATGATAATAATAATGCCCTAAAACATATTACTTTTATGAGGCTGACATCAGAGTGGGGTAAGACTGAGAAAACCTGGATAAATTATGTATACTGCATTGAAGCCGATGTTTAGTGATTTTATATTTCCTGAAAATAATACTCCGTGATGTTGTTGTTATGTGCTGTTGAGTTGCCTATGACCCATAACAACTCTATATACATCAGTTCTGAACCCTGCTCTGTCCTGAGCCAGTCTCACTAATACTGACACACCAACCCCTATTGCCCCAGATACTGTATCTATCCATCTCATCCGGGGTCTTTCTCTCCAGCACTGTCTTTCCATCCTTCTGAGCATGATGTCCTTCTCCCAGGACTACATAGCCAAAGTATATGAGACGGAGCTTCAAAATCCCAATCTCCAAGGCTAGGTAACTTGGTTTTACCTTCTCCAAGAAAGACCTCTTTGTTTTCTTGGCAACCCGTGGTATGTTCAAGACTTTTCTCCAGCACGACAATATGAAGGCATTGACTCTTTTCCCGTCATTCTTAGTCATATTCCAACTCTCTGAAGCATAGCCAGTAATTGCGGAAACCCTGACCTGGATTTAGGTATACCTTAGTCTCTAGATTGAAATCGTTGCTTTTCTGTACCCTGGAGAGGTCCCAGACAGCAGATTTTCCCCCAATTCAATTCATCTTTTGATTTCATATTGTGGCTGTTATGTCATCAAGTTGGCTTTGATCAGTATGGCGTCATGTACAATAGAACAAAGCCTTGCCTAATCCTGCATCCTCTTCATAACCTTGTGCTATTGTTGCAACCTCTGTGACAATCTGTATCTTGAGTGACTTCCTCTTTTTCACTGACCTCCCAAACCTTTCCAATCATGCCTTCCTCCAGTGACAGGCCCAAAATATACACATAATGAAGTCTCACCATCTTGTTCCTAAGGCACACTCTGGCTACACATTTTCCAAAACAGAATTGTTTGTTCTTTTTGGAGTTCATTCATAAATATATTCATTATTCTTCACCAACATCAAAATTCAAAGTCATTAATTCTTGTTCTTTCTTCCTTATTCATTGTCTAACTTTCATATGCACATATGGCAGTTGAGAACACTATAGCTGGGTCAGGTACACTTTATTATTCAAAGTGAAAGCACTTCAAAGAGGTCCTTGGCAGCAGATGGGCCAATTGTTCTGCAGGTCCTTGGCAGCAGATGTACAATATGTGGTTTGATTTCTTGACTACTGCTTCCATGAATTTTGATTATGCAGCCAAGAAAATTAATTCTTTGACAACTCATTTCTTTTATCCACCCATCATTATGTTACCAATTGATTCAATGGTGGAGATGTTTTTATCTTTTTATGTTGATGTGTAATCCATACTGAGGGCTCTCTGGTGGTCTACTGGTAAGAAGTTGTGCTGCAATCCCAAAGGCACATAGTTCAAATCTACTAGCTTCACTGAGGGAGAAAGATGAGCAATCTCCTATCCTACACTTTGCTGCCCCTCAAAAACCCACCAGAGGGTCAGCTGTGGGTGAATTCCTACTCAATGGTATATATCAACAACAATCTATACTGAAATAGTAATCTTAAAGTTTTGCTAGTAAATATATTAAGCCTTTTCCCCCTCTGCAAGCAAGTTTGTTTCATTTGAATAATTTAGATTAATTAGTCATCTTCCAACCCTGACATTGAATTCTTTGTATAGTCTAGTCTTCAGGTCAGTTGTTCAGATTACAAAATAAGTGTGGTGAAAGTACACCACTCAAATGCAACATGAGAATACCAAAATGAGCTAGCATGCTATGAATGTTTAAGCGGTGGTGATGGGATTGTTACATGATTCATTCTTTTTTTTTCTATAATTATATTTTATTAATTTTCATAAACATTTACAGAGATTTTGGGTTTCCATTCATTCACTGTTGCACTATTCTCTCTACCCTCCTCCCAGTTTGTTCTTGTCCAAATGCCACAGTGCTTGTCAAAGCCAGTTCTGATTAATCTTCTTTGTCAGTGTATCCTTGGTCATTCCCTATCACTCCTCCCTGAGAGAGACTTCACCCTGAGTCATAAGGAAAAGGGGATGGCATATTCTCTTAGCTACTTCCTGCTGAAAAGGGACGCTGTGGGTTTCAGGGTGAAGATCTTCTCTCACTAAAATCAAGGAAGAATTTTGTTTCTACAAACATATGAACTATATTATTACTGACCTTCCAGTGGTTTTTTTTTAAGGCTATAAATTACACAGGAGGAAGCTGTTCATTTTTATTCCTCTGGTAGATGTGAACAGTACAGAGGCATCCCTTTGGGTTACCAGTGCAACTCATTATGGATTATGCCACCAGACAGATCTCAATTTTCATGTTTTTTGTTGAAAACTAATAATAATGGGTGACTGTAATGCAAAAGTTGGGAAAGAAGCATCAGTAGTCAGAAAACATGGACTTGGTGACAGAAATGAGACTGGGGATGGTAATTCAGTGCAAATGGCTTTTATAAGACATGTAAATGGAGGCTATACACATGGATTTTACCTGATGGAATTCACAGCAATCAGATTGGTTACATCTGTAAAAGGAATTGTTGGAGAAGTTCAATATCATCAGGTGCTGAATATGGAACAGACCATCAATCACTCATATGCAAGTTCAAATTAAAGCTAAAGAAGTTCAAACTATATCCACAGGGATAAAATTTTCATCTTGAGTCTATCTCCCCTCAATATAAAAACCAACTTAAGAACAGGTTTGAGGCCTTGAACACTAATGAATGAAGACGGGATGAGCTGTGGGAGGATTTCAAGGATATCATCCAGGAAGAATGCAAAAGGTCATTATAAAGATAAAGGAAAAATACCAAATTGGATGTCAGAAGAGACTCATATTTCACTAGAGTGCCAAGAAGCCAAAACAAAAGGAAGAAAGGAAGAAATTAAGGAGATGAACAGAAGATTTCAAAGAGAAGTACAGAAAGACAAAATAAAGTGTTATAATGAAATGAGCAAGGAACTGGAGCCAGAAAATCAAGTGCTGTACTCCTTGACATTCTTAAGCTGAAGGAGCTAAAGAACAAATTTAAGCCTCAAGTTGCAATACTTAGAAATGATAGGGGCAGAATATTGAGTGATTTAGGAAGCATTAAAAGAAGATGGAAGGAGTATAAAGAGTCACTCTACCAAAAAGAATTGGCTGACAAAGAAGAATTTCAAGAAACAGCTTATGATCAAGAGGCAATGATGATGAAAGATGAAGTGCAGGCTCTGAAGGACTTGGTAAAACAATAACACCTCAGGAATTGATAGAATACCAATGGACATATTTCAACAAACAAATTTTGCCTTGAGCATGCTCACTGGGTTGTGCCAAGAAATCTGCAGGACAACTAACTGGCCAAGTGACTGAAAGAGATCAATATTTATTCACATTAAAAACAAAACAAAACAAACAAAAACAACAACAATAAAGGGGGCCTGAAAGAGTGTAGAAATTATTGAACAATATCACTAATATCACACACAAAAGCAATATTCTATTGAATATCATCCAAAAATGACTGGAACAGTACATTGACAGAGAGCTACCAGATATAAGTTGGATTTAAAAGAGGTCATGGCACTAGAGACATCATCACCTATGTTAGATGGACTTGGCAGAAAGCAAAGAGTACTAGAGGAATGTCTATCTGTGTTTCATTGACTATGCAAAGGCACTTGATTTTGTGGAGCAAAACAAATTGTGACTAACCATGAGGAGAATGTGAATCCCAGAACACTTGATTGTGTGATACTTGGACCAGGAAGCAGTCCTTAGGACAAAGTAAGGAAACACTGCGTGTTCATAATCAGGAAAGGAGTGTGTCAGGGATACATGCTGTCTCCATGCCTTTTCAATCTATATGCTGAACAGATCATTTGGGAGGCTGGATTTTATGAGAAGGAACATAGCATCAGGATAGGAGGAAGACTCATCAGCAACCTATGTTATACAGATGACACAGCCCTGCTTGTAGAAACCGAGGAGGACCTGAATCACTTGCTCCAGAAAGTCAAGAACTGCAGTCTTCAGTACGGATTGAAGCTCAACAACAAGAAGACAAAGATTCTCACCAAGATGCCAAATGGGAGCACCATGATGGATGGAGAAGAGATTGAAGTTGTTAACAGTTGCAGCTTGATTGGCTCCATAATCAACACTCTTGGCACTAGCAGTCAGGAAATCAAAGGATAAATTGCACTGGGAAAATCTGCTGGCAGAGACCTCTCTAGAGTACTGAGAATTAACAACTCAGTCTAGAGTAAGGTGCACCTTACTTGTGCCATGGTCTTTGCAATTAATTTCCTATGCATCAGAGGAATGAGCAATGGCTAAGGATGACAGAGAAGAATCAATGCCTTTGAGTTGTGGTGCTGGAGAAAAATGTTGACTATACCATGGGAGACTAAGAAAATAAATCGGTCTGTGTTGGAAAGGGTGGAAACAAATTTTCCCTTGGAGGCTAGACTGATTTTTTTTTTCAAAAGGCTTTTTAATTTTTTTTATTTTATTTTAATGGAAGTTTACAGAGACTTTGGATTTCCATTCATTCATTGTTTCACACTTTCCTCCCTGCCCATCCCTCCCCCCAGTTCATTTTTCTTTTTTAAAAGTTAAAAAAAAAAAGTAAAAAATTCTTTCATTGTTATACAATCCTCCCCATCGCCCAGTCCACTCCACTATGCAGCTTTCATTCTGGACTCTTTTCATGACAATAATACCTAATCATATATTCCTAGTAAACATTTATCTCCCTCATCTAGTATACATTACTTATCCACTTTTGCTCCTCCCAACCCTAATACCAGTCTTGCTTTATAATAGTGGTTCTCTGCAGTATTTGTCCTTTTGTGTTTGAGATATTTCACTCAGCATAATGCCCTGCAGGGTCACCCATTTTGTATAATATTTCATGAGTTCCTTGTTTTTCAGTGCAGCATAGTATTCCATTGTGTGAATATACCAGGGCTTTTCTACCCATTCATTTGTTGATGGGCACTTGGGTTGTTCTCACATACCCTGGGCCAGGGAAGACTGGTCCTTGGAGAAAGACATCATTCTTGGAAGGGTAGAGGGGAAGTGCAGGAGAAAGAACTTGGTTGAGATGGATTGATACAGTAACTGGGGCAATGGGGGTAATTGTGTTGGAGTCAAGACTGGCTCAGGGAAGGGTAGGCTTCAGAGCTGTTTTACATAGAGTATCTATGTGTCACAGGTGACTCGATGGTACATAACAAGAACAACAACAACAACATGGCATGCAATACTTAAGAGTTTGGTTGCTGGTTGAAATGTCAGTATTTCCAACACAACACTTGCTCTATGGAAAAAAGATGTATCACCCTGCTTCTTAGAGATTGCAGACTTAGAAACCCTTTGGGGCAGAGTTATTCTGTGTCCTCTAGGTTTGCTATAGCTCAGAATGACTGAATGGCAGTGATTTTAAATATAGAATACTAATGATGTAAAAACCAAAATAAAAAGGAAAGAAACATAAGGCTTTGTTGGTTTTGGGGTTTTTTTGGTTTTTTTAGTTTTACTGAATACAGAGAAAAATCCTCATTTCTGTTGTCCAATGATGATTCACTTGAATTACTGCTTAAATTAAAAAAAAATACGTAATGCATGAAATATTATAGAAAGACTGATTTTTATACTAATAATAAAAGATATTAGTTTACCAACTGTAAGAGAGCAGAAAAGGTTAATTTTATTGAAACACGTCCATCTTCACATAGCAAATAATTCCATTTTTCAGCTGATAGCATGAGTCTTTCAGGCCTTATGTCATACAGTATAATTTCAGCCTAATCAAATATTTGAGCAACCTGGGAATAGGTTTAATAAAACAATTTCTCATCCAATTACTTATTAGCAATGCATTAGCTTTCACAGTGATTTAGCAAATTTATCTTTTACTTATTCTGGGTGAACTGATGTCACCATCCTGTAGAGCTGTATTGAAACAATGTACTCCCTTTACTTACTGTTCATGCTAGTAGGATTTGGTTAGAGCTTCAAATTTACACTACTTAATCCACTCCATGAACCATTAACTTTATATGCTAATATTCAGTGCCTTCTTGTTTGGAGTAGAAAAGACAAATGAAGCCCCTTGTAGTGACTAAAGGAAGAAATTTTAAAATTAGGATTTAATGAAACAGTAATATCTTCTAACACATTTCATATAAGGAAGAGCCAATATAAATAATGTGCTTAAAAATGACCATATTATAAAAAGAGCAAAAAAAGTAATACCTCAACACTATAATAAAGAAGCAATACTGATAAGCCACACACTAATATTACTTTTTGATGCACAGATTTTATATTAATATTACTGATAATGTATTATTATTATTTAAACCAGTTCTTTTTAGAGTATCCCCATTTTGTAAGGCTTTGCCTTTTTAAATTTAGGTTCACAAACCAACTCAATGCTTTTATGAAGTGATAAATAATAAAAACCCCTGCTATTTGTATGCATTAGATCATCTACATTAATGGAATTTCATTTTCGTAAAGCCAAGCATGGTACTTATTTATTAAAGAAAATAGATGTTGTAGACTAAATTTCCTATGACTGTATGCAAAGCTACATACATTTAATATTAATTACTAGTGTTTAAAATATCAAGATTAGAGAAATTGTTATTTACCGAAAAATTACAAAAATATTTTACTGTAGATTTGTTAAAAACTTATGAAGTTACACTTTAAAAATGTAAATATTTTAAATGGTCTCTTTCATAGTCTATTCTACGGAGCCCTGGTGGCCTAGCAAGAAGCTGTGCTGCAATCCCAAAGGCTTGTGGTTCAAAGCCACCAGCCAGCTGCTCCATGGGAAAAGGATGGGCAATTTCCTTCCTTGTGATTAACTGCATCTGAAAACCCGCTGAAGGGTCAACTATGGGTTAGTTCTGACTCTAAGGTACACAACAACACAGTCTACTCTAAGTTTGCTCTACTGAGCAATAAGAATATATTACTGATTTAACCCCCTATCTTAAATGTGTTTTGACATGCACCATGAGTAATAGAATTGACCATACATTGTGGGTTTTTTGTTATAAGCCATCAAGTTGCCTGTGACTTATAGTGACCCTTTGCATCAGTTCTGAAAGCTGCCGACTGTTTCCAACAGACCTTCTGCCATTAACTCCAGTTGCTTAAGTCAATCCATCTCACCCAGGGTTTTCCTTGTTTGTGCTGTCTCTCCACCCTTCCAAGTGTGATATCCTTTTCTATGGACTGGTCCCTTCTGACAGTACGTCCAAAGTGTGTGAGATGGAGCTTCAAAATCCTTGCCTCCAAGGAGCAACTTAGTTTCCCCCTCTCCAGGAGAAATCTGTTTGTTCTCTTGGCAGTCTATGGAGTGTTTAATATTTTTCTCCAGCACCACTATTCAAAGGCATAAATTCTTGTTACGTCATCCTTAGTCTTTGTCCAGCTCTCTGATACATAGCAAGTAATCGAAAAGAATGTGGCCTGGATCAGGCAAATTTTATTTTTCAATTTTTAAAATTTTAACATTTAAAAATATTACCTTCAAGTTGAGCACAACTCATAGTGAACAAAAGGCTTAAAGCCTTTCTATAACTATCGACATCTATCAAAGTTCATAGAGTTTTCAAAGGCATGTTGTTTAGGAAGTGAATAATCATGTTAAAACTTGCAATTGCTTTTCAGCATAGTCATTATTTGTTTTCTATGATTATCCTGGACAAAGTTCAGACTCGTAGCTTATGGGATCAGTCTGGTATAAGATATGCCTGATCCAGGCCATAGTCTTCACAATTGCTTGCTGTGCATCAAAGAGCTGGACAATGACTAGAGATGATGGAAACAGAATTGATGTCTTTGAGCTGCGGTGCTGGAGAAGAGTGTGTTGAATACACCATGGACTGCCAGGATAAGAGGTTCGTCTTAGAGAAGGTGAAGCCAGGCTGCTCCTTGGAAGCAAGGGTTCTGAGGCTTCATCTGACATACATTGGCATGTTGCAAGGAAAGACCAGTCCTTGGAGAGAGACATCATGCTCAGAAGTGTGGAGGGGCAGTGCAATGGAGGAAGACCCTAGAGGAGATAGATTGAGTCAGCGACTGGGGTAATGAGGGTGAGTGTGTTAGATACAGTGAGGTTGGCTTAAGATAGAGCTCAGAGTCGTTGTACACAGGGACACTATGCATCACAAGAGACTTGATGGCATATAACAACAACAACAAATCCTTCTAACAGTAGTCTGGTTCAAGCCATTGTATTCAAAAACTTGATTCACTGTAGTCTATGAGCAAGAACAATGAAACAGCATACTTTAAAATGAATTTTATGGATTTACCCAACAATTATGTCCTTCCTAAATTTAACCATAAAACTGAAACCTGTATAGAAAATTGTGAGAACTCTAGATTATTAAGATGGCACAGGATGGACAAGTACTGGAGAAAGGTTTAATTTGCAATATCTCTCTCTCCTGCCCCCCCATCTCAATCTCTATTTCTCCCAAAGGATTTATCAAGAAGTTAAAGCATTTTCCTATGACACTTTAAAAATAATTAAAACTTTACATTGTATATGTTCTTGTTGTTGTTAAGTGCTGTCAAGTCGCAGGCGACTCATAGCGACCCTATGAAGGAGCGTCCTCAACGCTTGGATGTCTTTCATCCTCTCTCCAGGTTCATAGGTACATAGTATAAAGTATTGATAAACGTTTTACTGAGGTCTGAATGCTCTGTTTCATCACCCTTAATTGGTTTAAACATAAGCAAACAAAACGTCAGGACTTACCGAACTTCCTAATGGAAAGAATCTGTATGAATAAATATTAGTACTCTCTGTTCAATCTCAAATTGTTTATCAAACAGAAAACTATTATTTATACTCATAATTTCTACCACTTTTATTTTTCCTATATTGAGTAAAACATAACAGAGGAGAAAGACTTGGATTTCTATAATTACATTGTAATGTCATAAATATTTTTCTTAAAAAACGGTTTAACTTCAGTCCCTAAGTCTTTGATCTCTACTATAGATGAAATTATCCTTAAAGATCTATGTCATCCAACTTTTGGCCTCTAAGAGAACTTTCAAACTTTGATGAGACGAATGCAGCAAGCAAAGTTCCTTTCACTTTCTAAGAAACTAATTGTAAAATAAATTTTCATGGTGAGTTAATAGAAAATATTTTACAGGAAACCAATACTCTATACAATGCTCTATTTTGACAAGTCAGGAGGAAAGTAACTATTCCAAATTATTTCTTTGTATTTTTTTTAAAACAATATCTTTTATAACTTAATTATATGTCAGAACATGTAACAGGAAGCATATACTTTATCTGGTTCATAAAATTTATTTTGATACCAATGCCAGTGGAAGTTGCTGTCAAGAAATCAAATTACTTAGTACATTGCACAAATTTCTTCTGCAGAAGACTTCTTCAAAATTGCTCAAAAAGCAAAGATGTCCCTTTGAAGACTAAGGTGTGCCTGACCCGAGAGAAGGCATTTTCAGTAGTGTAATATGCACACAAAAGCTGTACAGAAAATTAAGGAGACTAAACAATTGATGAAATTGAATTATGGTATTGGCAAAGAATATTGAATATATCATGACTGCCAGAACAACAATTATTTCTTTGAACAATTATGGTCATACTAAATATGAGGATGGTGAGACCTTGTAATCAGGATGGAACAGGCCTTGGGTAAGGACATCATGCTTTACAAAGGAAAGGATCAGTGGGGAAAAAAAGGAAGATGTTTGATAAAGTAAATTGACACTGTAGCTGCAGCAATGGGTCCAAACATAGAAATAATTATAAGGATGGTGCAGGATGGAGTAGTGTTTCACTATCTTGTAAGT
>NW_006399770.1:16949117-16971030 GCF_000299155.1 Elephantulus edwardii
AAAATTTAATAATAACTTAAAAAAAGAAAAAAATTTAAAGAAAAAGACTGTGTTAGGTGCTGTTGAGTTGAGCACAACTCATAGCGACCCTATGAGCAACAAATTTGAACTCTGTCCTATCCTGTGCCATTCTCAAAATCTCTACCACACCTAAGTTGCTGCAGTTACTGAGTCAAATCACCTGGTTAAGGATCTTCCTCTCCTTCTCTGTCCTCCATCTTTCCAAGCACAATGTCCCTTTTCAAGTAAGAGCCTCTCCTAGAAAACTGTCCAAAGTATGTTGGATGAAGCTTTACCATCTTTGCCACCAAGGAGAACTCTGACTGTACTGTCTCCAAGATATATCTGTTTATTCTTTCAGTCTGTGATATATTCAGTACCCTTTTCCAAAATCACATTTCAAATGCACCAATTCTTCTTCTGTCATCTTTATTCATTGTCCACCTCTCAGCTGCATAGCAAGTGATTGAAAAGACCATGGCCTGAGTTAGGTACACTTTAATACTCAAACTTGTATCTTTGCTCATCAATAATTTGGAAAGCTCCCTGACTGTAAACTTTTGTAATGCAATCCAATAAAGCCTGGGTGTGTGTGTGTGTGTGATCAAATCACTAAGATTTATCTTTCTTCATTTCATTAAGTGCAAATTCAAAGAGACTTGTAAGTTTTTCAGGTGGTAAGGAACTACACTGTCAATTCAAAATCAAAAGATTCAAATCCGCCTGATGCTCCATTGGAAAGAAATGGGCACACTCTTCCTGTGCAATCTACAGCTCTGAAAACCCACTAGAGAGTCAGCTATGAGTCTGTCCCACCATGATGGCGCATAGCAACAGCAGCATTTCTGCATTCTTCCCTTAAAATTTTAACTCTCTGTTTTATATTCTAAATCATGTAGCAATAACAAAAATTATAACTGCACCCAGCAACTAAATTAATTTTTTCTCTAACCATGTAACCTCAAGTGTCATTAATGTAAATTGCATATATTAAAAGGACAGCTGCTTTCTTTAAGTCTGGCATTTGTATATTTCAAAATGTTTCCCTAAATTAATATGAAAATATTGTATATGATGTTGACGCACGTGAGAGATTTGTTTCATTCACAATTCTTGAGACATTGCTTCAATACTGAGACTTTTGCCTTCACAGAGAGAAAAATTATAAGTATTATTATATATAAATCCCTTCTTTACAGGTCAGTTGAAGATGGAGTGGAAAATAAGATGATTAAGCTTAGGCTTTTAACCATTTTAAACTTCGTTTCTGGAAATTATTTTGTCTTTGTGCACATAATACTGTTACTGTTATATGACATCGAGTAGGAACCGACTCATGCTGACCCTTCAGCAGGTTTTAGGAGGCAATAATTAGTATGGGATGAGATGGTCAATCTCATGGAACATCTGAGCATCTGATGCATTTGAACCATGTGCCTGTGAGACTGCAGTGCAGCTTCTTATCATCAGGCCACAAGAGCTTTTATTTTTCATGATCTCGATTCATTTCTTTCTATCTGTTTACAATAGTCCTGCATTAAATTCCTCCATTTTCTTACGATTTCTACCTATTGTCAGTAATTATCGGTGGTTATAATTATTATTATATGTGATTGAGTCATAGTTGATCAATAGCTGACCCTCTAGTTGGTTTTCAGAGGCAGTAACTCACAGGAGAAGAAATTACTTGTAACAAATACTTTTATTAGCAGCATATTTTATTAGGACCAAAATTCTCCAAAATTCCATTTGTTGTTATTTACTTTGAGTTGAAGCAAACACATAGTTCACCGTCCAGAGGGTTTTGACAAGCAATAGCTCACACAGAGAAGATTACCCATCTTCCCCTTATGGAACACCTGGTGGATTTGAACTATAAACTTTTGGTTTAGCAGAGCAACACTTTCTCACTAGGCCACCAGAACTCCACAAATTCCTTTTATTTATTTTTATTCTCGGTACAGTAGATCATATAATTGTCTGATTCATTATGGCCGCCTCTAGTCATCCTCAATTTACTAAAGCTTAGGGTGCCAATCTTAATATGCTTGATTACTTTTTGCAATTTCCATATTTCCTAGGTTCTTACTTCATGCATTACATGCTTTAATTATTAATAGGTGTTTGCAGGTGTTTCTCTTCATTTTTTAAAATGTCTTCCAACCTGATGGGCTCATCTTTTCAACATTATATCCAATAGTGTTCCTCTGTTATTCATAAAATTTTTGAAGGCTAAACAGACAAGTCTCAGCATCTCTGAGATCAAAAGGAACTGTCCAGATTGGGTGTCTGATGCTTCCACACATCCTACAAGGGAAATGACCTTGACTAGGTTCACATCTTCGGGCCTCTGTCATCAATCTTAACAGACTCACCCTCCCAATTAAAATGATCCTCAGGGCTGGCAGATATACTGTCCTAAGTCAGACAATGTGATGTTTTTGTTTGTTTGTTTTTATTTCCTATAGCATGCATTCTTGTTTGATGATTGATATTTATATATTTCTTTTGTTTGTTTTCTAGTTTACTTTTATGAGTATAAGACTTTTCCCCCTGTCACAGCCATCTTCTTAAGAAATAACATGCCTATGAAAGCACAGTGAGTAAAAAAAATTTATTACACACACACACACACACACACACACATGCTTTCGGCAGAATATTAAATGATCCAGAAAGTATCTGCAAGATGGAAAGAAGATGGAGAGAGTATACTGAATCACTGTATCGAAAGGAATTGACAGACACAGAAGAATTTTATGAAACAACATATGAGCAAGAGACTATGGTGATGAAGGAAGAAGTTCAGGCTGTTTTGAAAGAAATGGCAAAAAATAAGGCCCCAGCAATAGACGGTATAACAATTGACATATTTCAGCCAATAGATGCTGCCCTGGACATGCTCACCAAGTTGTGCCAAGAAATCTGGAGAACAACCACTTTGGCCAACTGACTGGAAGAGATCTATATTTGTTACCATCCCAAAGAAAGGTGACCCAACTGAGTGTGGAAACTATAGAACAATCTCATTGATTTCACATGAAAGCAAGATTTTACTGAAGATTATCCAAAGAAACACTGGAACAGCACATCAGCAGAGAACTGTCAGAAGTCCAGTCTGGGTTTAGAAGGGGCCGTGGTACTAGGGATATTGTAGCTGATGTTGGATGGATCTTAGCTGAAAGCAGGGAATACCAGAGGAATGTCTATTTGTGTTTCAATGACTATGCAAAGTTGTTTGACTGTATGGATCATAACAAACTGTGGCTACTCTGAGAAGAATGGGAATCCCAGAACATTTAATTGTGCTAATGCAAAACCTATACTTGGACCAGGAGGCAGTCATCAGAACAGAGCAAGGGGACACTGCATGCTTCAAAATTGGGAAGGGCGTATGCCAGGGATGCGTGCTATCTCCATACCTTTTCAACCTGTATGCAGAGCAGATTATCCAAGAGGCTGGGCTCCATGAGGAGAAATGTGGGGTTAGGATTGGTGGACGATGTATCAACAATCTGCGTTATGCAGATGACGCAACCCTGCTTGCTGAAACTGGGGAGGACCTGAAGCGCCTGCTGCAGAGGCTCAAGGACTGCAGCCTCCAATATGATTTGAGGCTCAATGTCTAGAAGACAAAGATTCTCACCACTGGACCAATTGGCAGCATCAGGATGGATGGTGAAGATATTGAGATTGTTCGCAGCTTTAGTTTGCTTGGGTCCACAGTCAACACTCTTCGCACCAGTAGCCAGGAAATTAAAAGGCGCATTGCCATGGAAAAGTCTGCTGTTAGGGACCTCTTCAAAGTACTGAAGAGCAATGGTGTCTCTTTGGAGACTAAGATGCATCTGATACAGGCCATGGTATTTGCAATCGCTTGTTATGCATCAGAGAGTTGGATAATGACCAAGGAGGGTAAAAGGAGAATTGATGTCTTTGAGCTGTGGTGCTGAAGAGTACTGAGGGTACCATGGACTGCTAGGAAAACAAACAGATTCATCCTGGAGAGGGGTACACTGGGCAGCTCTTTGGAGGCAAGGATTCTGAGGCTCCGTCTAACATACTTTGGAGATGTTGTAAGGAGGGACTTGTCCTTGGAGAGGGACATCATGCTTGGGAGGGTGGAGGGACGGTGCAGGAGAGGAAGGCCCTCTATGAGGTGGATTGATTCGGTGACTGGGGTGGGTGTGTCAGAGACAGTGTGATTGGCACAGGACAGAGCAGTTGTTTAGGGCTCTTGTACATAGGGTCCCTATGAGTTGCAAGCGACTCGATGGCCCATTACAACAACAACAATGTGTGTGTGTGTGTGTGTGTGTGTGTGTGTGTGTGTGTGTGTGTGTCTATATAAAGGTGTATGTATGTAAATACATATAAGCACACATCTATACACATCTATACTTATATCTATACCTATACCTGTATCTCTCTCTCTCTCTATCTCTATATCTATCTATGTCTATATCTATATCTATATCTATATCTATATCTATATCTATATCTATATCTATATCTATATCTATATCTATATCTATATCTATATCTATATTTTATATCTATATCATCTATATCTATATCATCTATATCTATATCATCTATCTATCATCTATATTTCTATATCTATATCTATATCATCTATATCTATCTATCTATTCTATATCTCTATATATACAAAACTTGTTGTTGTTGTGTACCATCAGGTCGGATCCGATCCAAAGCTAACCCTCCAGCTTATTTTCATAGGTAGTCATCACAGGGAGTAGATTGATTGTCCATTTTTCTCCCGCGGAGCAGCTGGTGGTTTCAAACTGTGAGTCTTTGGGACTTCAGAGCAGCTTCTTGCCACTCATCCACCAGAGCTTGATATTACTAGGTGTTCTTTAGGTACTTATGTGTCAATATTTGAAGAGGAAAGCATTTTCAAAAGTAGTAAGATATCCTTATATCATAATATCCATATATTCGCAAAATGCTCTTGCTTTTAGTTTACATCAAGTTAGTCCCTGACATGTGTCAGCCTCCTGCAGAGTAGAGCATATTGTAAGAAAGAATAGCATTTTAAAGAAGTGTGTAATATTTTCAATGCATACACACACACACACACACACAACACACACACTCTCATGGTCACTGAATCTGAATCAACATAGCTGCCTCTCCACTCTCCAGTGGTATTACAGCACTGCTAGCAATGTTAAGTTCACCAAATGCTTCTTGGGAGACGGATGGGCACTCTACTCCAGGGCAATTTACAGCTTCTGAAAACCAACTGGAGGTTCCAAACTTAAAAGCAATGATAATGAAATTGTGTAAAAGGAGAAAGCTCATCATGAAAAGAATAAGGGCTACAAGGGGGAAACCATATCTGACTATTATCAATTTCATGAAAGGAAACTGTACCCATCAAACAGCATTAACAGTACAAAACCAATTCCCAAGAGCTCAGACATATCCTCATTGCTCCCATATTTCTTTCTACTTATCTCAACACCAATTTTACTGCATTGCTGGGTCCAAAATTCAGTACAATAACTTGCATACCATGGAAAATCCATGTTAGTGAAGTTAAAAGGTTATAATACAGGTTGTTGCTTTATGTCCCATTGAGTTACCTACAGCTCACAGCAACCATATGTATGCTCTGAACCATGCATGCCCTAGCCTGAGCCAATCTCATCATCTCTGACAGACCTAATCTCATTTCTCTACTCACTGAGTCAATCCATCTGATTCTGGGTCTTCTTCTGTGCTGTCCTTCCACCCTTCCAAGCATGATGTCCTTCTCCAAGGACTGGTATCTCCTGGCCACATACCCAATATGAGACAGAGTTTCAAAATCCTTGCCTCCAGGGAGCAGCTTGGTTTCACCCTTTCCATAAGAGACTTATATTTTCTCCTTGCAGTCCACAGTATATTCAACACTGTTCTCCAGCACCTCAACTCAAATGCATTGATCCTTCTGCAATCATCCTTAGTCACTGTCCAGCTTTCTGATATATATCAAGTAACAGAAAAAAGAATGGCCTGTATCAGGTGCACATTAGTGTCCAGACTGACATCGTTGTTCTTTAGTACTATAGAGAGGTCTGAAAACCGACTTTCCCAATGCAATTCATGTTTTGAGATCTTGACAACTCTTGCCAAAAATGTTCAGAGTCAGGACAGCTCCTGAAACGTGCTGGCAGGCAACTCAGCCTTGAGCCTCATGGCTTTAGACTTGTGTTACAAAGTTGTCCGTCTTGTGAATTATAGCCCCCTCCCCCTCCCAGTTGTCTAGAAAAGTTGGGCAAAGGCTCTTATCTCCGGTTCCAACGATGTAGCAGTCTCAAGGCCCTGTCTCATGTTAAGTCTCTGGTTATCTGTATCACATCTGGTCTGTTTCTCTGCTTTAGCTGCTATGGCGCTGTTGATCCAGTAGGCCCTTTTGCTTGCTCTTTTTCAGGTGGCTTAGATTTCTTCAATCGTGGTGGAGGTGTCTCATTCTCCTGCTGCTGAATTGCTCAATTTAATGGTGAGACTAGCCAGTTCCTTTGTGGATTGGTGATAGTAGCTAATCCTCTTGTGAAACAATTAGTAGAGAGAAAACTCCTTTGTGGATAGGCTCACTCCCACCATTACATATTCCAGCCCTTCTGCCCAGCAAAGTCAAACTATGGCTAGGACAGTCATATTGAAAGATAAACTATATCGATTTTTTTATCCAAAGTAGCTATTCATGAATTGAAACTGCTAGAGAGTTGCCACTTACATTTTAAAAACAACCTACGGACCACACCATCACAGCTTCCTTTCTTAATATTGTTGTTCTTGTGCAACGTTGAGTGAGAACTGACCCACGTCTGACTGCGCAGAAGGAGACTGTCCATCCTTCTCCTGCGGAGCAGCTTGTGGATTCAATCCATAAGCTTTTGGGATTGCAGTGCAGCTTCTTACCACTCGCCCCTACAACTGCCTTTCTCAATATTAGAAATATGGTTTTTAAAATACGTAGTATAATTTAATACATGCGATGTACAAAAATAATAGCAGGAAATAATACTTCCTTTTCTTCCTTTCTGAGATTTTAATAATGAGATATAAACATTTCAATGTCTCTTTGGTGTGATTTTACTTCAAAAGGAGCTTCTTTACTAGACTAATAGGATTTCACCCCCTTACATTTATAGTTTAAAAAAGAACCAAGGCAAAAGGAAAAAGAATATATTTTATAACTTTGCAGTATATTTCAAACTAAGCCTGAATGTCTGGACAGTAGTAGACAAGTTAAACAAACGTGGCTTAGCATTTTCACATTGGATCAAAATTGCAAAATGACCCTAATAACTTGGTGGATAAGAATATTATGCTTGGGGAAAACTAATGGTAATTCTGTATGCTTTAGTATTTCTGTAGGTTGAAAAGAGTCATTAATTACAGAGAAGTAAATAAATAAATAATACGTATGAAAAGGAATAATTTTAAAATATATCCTGACAATTCAACCCCTTTGTTTTAATCTGAGTGATAGCTTCTGAGGCTATGGCTTTGTTTTGGTTGAGTTAATGTGACCTGGGTCAAATAACTTCTTAGTATAGGACAAATTGGAACATTCGGTCTAGGTTTCAGTTCTCTCTTCAGAAATCTTTTTTTTCCTGGAATTTTGACAAAGCTTGATTATACAAACTACACTTTTCTGTTAACTCTAAGGAATGCTGGTGGCTTAGTTGTGAAGAATGCATTTCCAACTCAGGTTGAATTCACAGCTGCTCAGTGGAAGAAAAGATGGTTAATCACCCCCATGTGCCTTCCGGCTTCTGAAAACCCAGTGCAGAATCAGCTATGAGTCAGTTCCAACTTGACACATAAAAACAACAACAGTGATAAGACCATGTGCAGCTTTTTTGGTTGTTGTTTTGTTTTGGTTTTTAAACAATCTTTAATTAGAAACACATTTTAGTTATGAAAAGAAAAAAAAATTACATTTTCACTAAAACATTTAATGACTAGATACATTTTACATAAAACTATATAATTAACTTAAATTGCTATAATAAAATCTCTTATACCATCATAAACATAAAATATATATATTGATATAACAATCAAAATGTATAATTTTAATACATAAGTTGTGCTAGTAACTGTCAAGTTCACTGCATCTGATAGTGACTTTTTGTGTAATAGATTGAAATATTGTTCAGTCTGATGCCATCTTTATGCATTTTTAGTGTATATGTGTGCATATTTAATAAAACATTCCATATACTTCTTTTTTCTTCCCTAAACCTCAGTTTCCATACTAATGTTATCTTGAAGGCACTTCCTTCTCCTATTGTAACCTTAGAATCTTAGGTTAGATAACAGAAATTGTAATATCCTGAGAAATTTTGAGTTCTTATTTAACATAGAATATTCTGTGCTTTACTTTTTTTAATTCTGTAACATACCTAGTTTGATGTTGTTATTGTTATGTGTCATTGAATTTCTTGTGACTCAAAGCAACCCTATGTACAAAAGTTCTGGACCCTGCTTTATCCTGTGACAATTTATTGTCTCTGACACACCTACCCTCATTACCCCAGTCACTGAATCAATCCATTTCATTGAGGGTCTTCCTCTCTTGTGCTGTCCCTCCACCTTCCCAAGCATGATGTCCCTCTCCAAGGACTGGTCCCTCCTTGCAACATGTCCAAAATCTGTCAGACATAGCATCATAATCCTTGCCTCCAAGAAGCAGCCTGGTTTCATCCTCTCTAGGATGAACCTGTTTGTTTTTATAGCAGTACATGGTAATTTAAGTACTCTTCTCCAGCATCACAGCTCAAAGTCATTAAATTCTCACTCTATTATCCTTAGTCCCTGTCCACATTGATGCGTAGTAAGTCATTGTGAAAATTATGGCCTGGATCAGGCCTACCTTAGTTTCCAGACTAACATCGTTGCTCTTCAGTACTCTGGAAAGGTCCCTAATAGCAGACTATACCACTACAATTCATCTTTTGATTTCCTGGGTGCTAGTACCAAGAGTGTTGATTTTGGAGCCAAGCAAACTAAAGCTGTTCTCAATCTCAGTCTCTTCACCATATATCATGATGCTACAAATCAGCCCAGTGGTGAGAATCTTTGTTTTCTTGATGTTGAGCTTCAATCCAGATTGAAGGCTGTAGCCCTTGATCTTTTGCAGCAAGTACTTCAGTACCTTCTCAGTTCCAGAAAGGAGGGTCATTTGCATAACGCAGATTGTTGATGAGTCTTCCTCCAATCCTCATGCTACAGTTCCCTTCATAGAGCCCAGTGTTCCTGGATGATCTGTTCTGCATATAGATTAAAAAGTTATGGAGATAGGACACATCCCTGATGTATATCCTTCCTGATTTTGAACTAGGCAGTGTTTCTCTCCTTTGTTCTAATGACTGGCAAGAATTTGTTTTCTTGATGCTGAGATGCAATCCATATTGAAGCCTGTATTCTTTCATCTTCTGCAGCAAGCATTTCAATTCCTCCTCACTGTCCACAAGCAAGATTTTGTCTTCTGCATAGTGAAGGTTATTGACTAGTCTTCCTCCAATCCTGATGTTACATATCTTTCTATAGAATCTAGTTTCTCAAATAATTTGCTCAGCATACACATTGAATAGGTACAGAAAAAAGATATAACCTTGACACACAGCCTTCTTAATTTTAACCTGTGTAGTTTCAGTTTACTTGCCTCCACAGTCAACATTCTTGGTAACAGCAGCCAGGAAATCAAGAGACAAATGACATTGGGAAAGTCAGCTGTGAGAGACCTCTCAAGAGTACTGAAGAGCAATGACATCAGGCTGGAGACTAAGGTGCGCCTGATCCAGGCTATGATCTTTGCAATTATATCGGAGAGTTGGACAGTGTCTAGTGATGACAGAAAGAAAATTGATGCCTTTGGGCTGTGGTGCTGGAGAAGAGTGTTGAATATACCATGGACTGCTAGAAGAACAAACAGGTTTATACTGGAGAGGGTGAAGCCGGAATGCTCCTTGGAGTCAAGGATTCTGAAGCTTCGTCTGGCATACTTTGGGCATACTTCAAGGAGGGACTGGTCCTTGGAGAGGGACATCATGTTTAGGAGAATGGAGGATGGTGCAGGAGAGGAAGACCCTCAATTTGATGGATCGATTCTATGATTGGGGTGGTGGGAATGAGTGTGTTGGAGATGGTGACTTTGGCTCAGGACAGAGCAACATTTAGGGCTCTTGTACATAGGGTCGCTATGAGTCGCAAGTGACTCGATGGCACATAACAACAACAAACACAAAAATGTTTGTTCCCTTAGTCTGTTTGTCCAGAAGAGCCTTCATCTAGGTTTAAGATTTTCATTAGCATCATTAAGTATTCTGGGATCCCACTCTTCACAATGTTAGCCATAATTTTGATGTAGCAGGTTTTAGAAAACCATGAATTGCCTGGGAAGAGATTAACACCAGAGAGGTGCCATCATCTTCAGGTTAGCAGAGCAAAGCCCTAAGATTTCCCCAGAGAACACAGAACTCCCCAAAGCTCATATGAATTTTCATACTCCACGTAAGATGAGTTCAAATTTCAAATAGAGGCAAGAATCTGAGGGAGAACAGTGAAATAATTCAAATATGGCAGACATTTAGGAAAGACTAATTAGTCTAGAAGGAGCGAGAATTTTAACGATATTGCTGTAGCGTTTATTCAGACTCTGAACAACTTTCCATCAGATTTTCAAGGCTGCAAATTGCAATGGGAGGAGGCTATTCATTCTTCTGCAGAGTTACTCGTGGATTCGGCATGGCACAGACACACGGTCTGGGTTAGCAGTGCAACTTGCTGTTCACTATGCTACCAGAGTTCTCTCTGAGTGACCTTACAGATGACACATAGAGACATGGAGTTGTATTGCTGCACTGGTTAATATAGGCAAATTATCAGGTTATAAGAATAATGAATTGAAATTTTACTAGATAGTGATGAATCTCTGAAAGTTGGCATGCTGTTTAGTGACATGACCTCTGCAACTTAAAATAGATGAGGAAGGAAATTAGAACAGACAAATTACAACGCTATTGCAACTGGAATCTGAACTAGTATGCTAAAAGTATGAGCAGACGGGAGTATGTATGTAAGAACAGAAAGTGAATTTCACATTAGATAAATATTTGTTTATTTAGGCCATTGCAGTAAAGGGTATCAAATACAAGTCCTATTCTCAAATGAGAGAATAGAGGTAATCTAACAGAAACTATTAAGTAAAGGAGATAAGGCAGAATATATTTGTTTTATAACAATTTACAATGATATAGTATATTAAAGTTTATATGCTGCTGTCAACACTCTTGGCACCAGCAGCCAGCAAATTAAAAGACGTATTGCAATGTGAAAGTCTGCTATTAGGGAACTCTCCAAAGTAATGAAGAGCAATCGTGTCACTCTGGAGACTAAGTGCATCTGATGCAGGCCATGGTCTTTGCAATCTCTTGTTATGTATCAGAGAGTTGGACTATGACTAGGGAGGATAGAAGGACAATTGATGCCTTTGAGTTGTGGTGCTGGAGAAGAGTATTGAGGGTACCATGGAAGGCCAGGAAAACAAACAGGATCAACCTGGAGAGGGTTAAACCAGGCTGCTCCTTGGAGGCAAGGATTCTGAGGCTTCGTCTGACATACTTTGGACATGTTGTAAGGAGGGACTAGTTCTTGGAGAGGGACATCATGCTTGGGAGGGTGGAGAGAGAACACAGGAGGGGAAGGCACTCTATGAGGTGGATTGATTCAGTGACTGGGGTAATCAGGGTGGGTGTGTCAGAGACAGTGCAATTGGCACAGAACAGAGCAGGGTTTAGGGCTGTTGTACATAGGGTCGCTATGAGTCGCAAGGGACTCAACGGTATATAACAGTAACAACAACAACATAGAATTGCCTGCAACTCATAGTGGTCCTATGCACAATAGGTGAAACTTGCTCTGTCTTGAGCCAGTCTCACTGACTCTGACACACCTACACCCATTGCCCTAGTCACTTTATCATTTGTTCATATTCGGGGACTTCCTCTCCAGTGTTATTCCCCCACCCTTATGAACGTGATGTCCTTCTCCAAGGTTCAGTCCCTTCTGGCCATGTGCCCAAATTAAGTAAGACAGAACTTCCTAGCCTACAAAGAGAAATTTGGTTTCACTTTCTCCAAGACAGATCTATTTGTTTTCTTGGTGGCCCATGGTATGTCCAAGACAATTTTCCAACACCACAACTCAAAGTCATCAATTTTCCTCTGTCATTCTTAGTTGTTGTCCAGCTTGCTGAAGAATAGCAAGTAATATAGAGGTGATGGCCTGTATCAGGTGCACTTTAGTCTCCAGACTGACATCATTGCTCTTCAGTCCTTTGAGAGGTCTCTGACAGCAGACTTTTCAATTGTAATTAGTCTTTTAATTTCCTGGCTGTTAGTACCAAGAATGTTGAATGTAGAGCCAAACAAAGTGAAGCTGTTAACAATCTCAATCTCTTCACCTTCTTTCATGATGCTACCAGTCGGTCCAGTGGTAAGAATCTTTGTTTTCTTGATGGTGAGTTTGAATCCATATTGAAAGCTGCAGTTCTTGACCTTCTGCAGCAGGCACTTAAGGTCCTCCTTAATTTCAGCAAGCAGGGTTGTGTCATACGCATAACACTGGTTCTTGATGATGCTACCTCCAAACCTGATGCTACTTTTCTCCTTGTGTATCTCAACCTCCCGGATAATCTGTTATATATATATATATAGAAAAGATATGGAGATAGGACACCTCCTTGGTGTACACCTTTTCAAATTTTGAATCATGCAGTCTTCTCTTGCTCTGTTCTGATGACTGCCTTTTGGTCCAAGTATAGATTTTGCATAAGCACAATCAAGTGTTCTGGAATTTTCATTCTTCTCATACTCCTTAGACAAATATATTGTCAGAATCTCTTTAAAAGTGCTAAAGAGTAATATGCCAGTTTAACAAATAAGATGTGTTGATCCATGGTATATTCAATTTCTTCATATGCATATGAAAATTAGACAATGACTAAAGAATATTAAACACACACCCATGTTTATCTCAGCTCTGTTCACAATAGCAAAGAGTTGGAAACAACCCAGGTCCCCATCAACAAATGAATGAATAGAGAAGCTATGGTATATTCACACAATGGTATACTATGCTGCCTGGAGGACATTATGCTGAGTGAAATATCTCAGTAGCAAAAGGGCAAATATTGCTTGGTGCCACTGCTGTAAAATGGGACTGATATCAGGGTGGGGGTATGACTGAGAAAAACTGGATAAATTGTGTATACTGCCCTGAAACAGATGAGGTACTGAATAATTTAAAAGCGATGTATGATAGGGTATTATGGTTATCACAACAGTCCACAATTAAGGTTGCATAGTGGAATGTACTTGTGGCAGTGGGAGGGGTGTGGGGGGATTGTGTACCAAGGAGGAGTCTTTCTTTTACTTTTGAAAGAGAGAAGCGAACTGGGGGGCGGGGGGAGAAGGCTGGGCGGGTAAAGATGTGAAGCAATGAATGAATGGAAATCCAAATTTTCTGTAAATGTTCAATAAAATTATTTAAAAAAGAATATTAAACAACAAAAATTTAATGCCTTTGAATTTGTCAGCAAAAAGTATTGAATATACCATGAAATGTCAAAAGAAGAAATTACCTTGGAGGAAATGCAACACTGATGCTTCTTAGATGAAAGGATAGTGAAATTTTGTTTCATGTATTCTGAACATGCTTTCAGAAGGCACTAGTCCTCTAAAAAAGACATCATATCTGGAAAAGGAGAAAAAATAGGAGAGGAAGACCTCAATGAGATGGTGAAAGATGAATGGGCTAAAGCAATGGTGTTTAAGCTCTGTGGAAATTGTAAGCATGCCACAGGACTGTGAAAGTCTTGATCTGAATATATGGTTACTATGTGTGAAAGTTGACTAAGAAGGCACTTAACAATAACGTATCCTGGAAATCAGGCAAAGGAACAACTCTGGAAGTCAAGCAGATAAAGAATTCAAGAACAGTGATTGTTGGATAAGGTATCAGTGCGGGTGTGGGGAAAACCAGTAATGAACCAAACTGAATCTGGATAAATATGAGGGATATATAAACGAATTCTGAGAAAGTGGAGACCTTAAAACATGTGCTAGTCATAATTTGGCAGCAAGATAATGGGACAGATGGATTAGAAGTATGGAACAGCATCACAAAGAGGAAATAAGGAAATGGAACTTGTTTTTTGCCAAATGGGAAGGAACTATGTAGTAAAGAGGAAGAGAATAAACTGGGAATGGAAGTAAGAAGAACTAGAGAATTTAGACTACACAGTAATCACTAGCACAGACTTAAAGGAAACACCTTGACTGCAAAGATAGCACTCATCAAATATACTCCAGAGCAAGTTAGACAGCTTGGTTTTGTACTGTATTCTCTTTAGTTTGGTGTTATAAGTTTTCTAGTAGAATTTGGAATCCTCAGGACAGAGAAGGTCAAAGATAATTTCAAGAAATACAAGGAGATGAAAGTAGAAGAACAATAAGCAGGAAAGATTCTATGGTGAAAGTTGGCATATATTTGAATGAAATATCATTCAAGTCCAGGCTTGGGTGGCAAGGAAGGACACCCAAAAGAGAATGAGTACTTGGAAACATAAAAGATAATCAAGACCCTGAATATCATAAGGATAAAGAACTTTTAATATATCAAAGAAAATAAAAATAAGAAAAGAGTTTCATTCTTAAAAAATATGTTAAGTATAAAATAGGATATACTGGATATATTGGATGTACTAAGGTTAATGAAACATAGTTCTGCCTGAAAACAAAAGGTCTAAAGTGGCAAGAATATGATGTTTTAAAGCTAAAGAACATGAAATCCAGTGCTTAGGAATTCTAGGTGTGTCTAATGATAAATATTGAGGGGTAAAGCTGAAAATATTATTTTCAGGATGTATATTTTCATTCTTTTGTATTCTGCATATTGTTTTTGATTAGTGATCTTTAAGATCTACTTGTTTACAGCAAGCATGACTTTCCAAAGAACACTTTATTGTGCTTATGTGAAAACTATATTTGGACCAGGAGGCAGTCATCAGAAGAGAGCCAGGAAAGACTGCATGTTTCAAAATTGGGAAGGGTGTGCGTCAAGGATGTGTCCTATCTCCATAACTTATCAATCTATATGCAGAACAGATTATTCAAAGGAAAATGTGACATCAGAATTGGAGAAAGACTCATCAACAATCTGTATTATGCAGATGACACAACTCTACCTGCTGAAACTGAGGAGGATCTGAAGCACTTGTTGCAGAAGGTCAAGGACTACAGCTTTCAATATGGATTAAAACTCAACATCAAGAAAACCAAGTTTCTCACCACTAGGCCAATTCACATCATGATAAATGGTGAAGAGATTGAGATTTTAACAGCTGCAGTTTGCTTGGATCAACAATCACCACTCCTGGTACCAGCAGCCAGGAAATTAAAAGACAAATTGTATTGGGAAAGTCTACTGTCAGAGACCTCTCCAAATTACTGAAGAGCAACAATGTCAGGCTGGAGATTAAGGTAAACCTGATCCAGGCTATAGTATTTGCAATTACTTGCTGTGCATCAGAAAGCTGGACAATGACAAGGGATGAGAGAAAGAAAAATGATGCCTTTGAGCTCTGGTGCTGACAGAGTATTGAATATACCATGGACTGCTAGGAGAACAGTTTCATCCTAGAGAGTATGAGGCCAGGCTGATCCTTGGAGGCAAGGATACTGAAGCTTTGTCTAATATAATTTGGACATGTTGCAATGAGGGATCAGTCCTTGAAGAGGAATGTCATGCTTGGGAGGGTGGAGGGACAGTGCAGGAGAGCAAGACCTTTTATTAGATGGATTGATTCAGTGATTGGGGTAACAGGGCTAGGTGTGTCAGATTGACACAAGATAGAGTTGGGTTTAGGGCTTTGTACATAGGGTCACTATGAGTCACGAGCGACTCTATGGCACATAAAAACAACAACAACAAACAAAGATAAATCTCAAAAATATTTTTGGTTAAGAATTCATAGTTTTACATACTTCAGTATATTCCCACCTTAAGGAAATTTTATTATATGAAAAACTATTGCAATGGAAAAGTTTGCTGTTAGAGATCTCTCCAAAGTACTGAAGAGCAACAACGTCAGTCTGGAGACTAAGGTGCACCTGATACAGGCCATGATCTTTGCAATCACTTGCTATGCATCAGAGAGCTGGACAATGACTAGGGATGATAGAAGGAGAATTGATGCTTTTGAGTCTTGTTGTTGGAGAAGAGTATTGAACATACCATGGGTTGCTAAGAGAATGAACAGATTTTTCCTGGAGAGGGTTAAACCACTCTGCTCCTTGGAGGCAAGGATTCTGAAGCTTCATCTGAAATACTTTGGACATGTTGCAATGAGGGACCAGTTCTTGGAGAGGGATGTCATGCTTGTGAGGGTGAAGGGACAGCAAAAGAGAGGAAGACCCTAGATGAGATGATTTATTGACTGAGGTAATGGGGGTAGGTGTGTCAGAGACAGTGAGATTGGTACAGGATATATCAGAGTTTAGGGCTATTTATTGTACATAGGGTCACCATGAGTCACAGAAGACTCAATTTCCTATAACAACAGCAACATTTGAATTAAAAGTTCCATTATTTTAAACTAGTAAAATATCTGCTATTCAACACTAATACATATTTATCATAACTGATTTCTAGTTAATTTTAGATGTGATGCTGATTATAATGAAGTAATGTAATTGTGTAAAGGACTGTGATTGTGTTGTATTTGTTGATACATTATTGGGTATCTCTATAATTTATCTACTTTTCTAGATTTAAATTCTTAGGTTATTTATAAGGCCTTAGATTTAAGAACAATTTATTTCCTTTATTTTGACAAAATCAAATAGATTATCAAAGCTGGGCCTTCTCCTTCTCTATCACTACTACTTTAACTAGATAATATGAGTTGTTGTATTACTTTTTCTGTTGATTTAGTTATCATAATCATTTGACAAGTTATCTTTCTCTCTATTATGTATTCTATCATCACATACTTACTTGTAGAAACCATTTAGAATGATTGAAAGTAAGTGGAATAATTTAATATAAGAGGTCACTGGATGATTAAAAATAAAATAGAGTATAACAGTGTTTCAAAATTAATTACATCTCATAGGAGGGAAAGAAATATTGACTATTTTGGAAAGTAGTTAGAGGTTATTTGTAACATTTAGGTTAGGTTAGTTTGGGACAGGAGACTTCTGAAGACTGCAGCAGCAGATTAGATTCCTAGCCTTGCACCTGGTCTACAATTCTATAAAAGAACAGATGAGAATGAGTTCGTCCATTTCTAACTTTTAAGTAACTTGGAAAACATCATTTTTCTTTCAACATGTGCAGGAAAAGCAATTTTGTTTAGCACTTGAATAAATGGTCAATAAATGCATAAAAACTATACTAGCTGTGAACATATTGAAAAGCTGCTGACTAGCAACACAATTTAATAATGAAAACTCTGTTTAAAAAAAAACTTTCTTTTTAGAGGATTAAAATTGATGATCAGTGAGTAAAGGAATTATCACTCAGATTATCAAAAGATTATCAGAAAGAATTCTTACAGCTTTGGAAAGATGCCATACTCCTTCCTTACATGGTGGACTCAGATAAAACTTGTAACCTCTGACCACAGCGTAAGCTAGAAAATGAGGAGGCATTAGGAAGTACTCAGTCCCTGCATGATACAAACAGTGTTCATTCTGCTAAGCAAAATGTTGGACATTCTAATTATCTCAGAGGAATCACAGAAGAAAAGCCTGACAATTTACTACTAAAAATCAAACCATGAGAGTCCTATGTACCATGGGATAGTTATGAGCTGGAATTACAGAACAGTAACTCATTTCAAAAAGTTAGTCCTGAAAAATTCTTGCATGAATTACACTGCAACAGTGAAAGAGAAAAAAAGAAAAAACAACCTTCACAGCTGGATGGCTCATAGGCAAGACCATGATTTATATCCACTAAAGATGGAAAGACAACATCGTGGTTTATCACCGGTAAATGTAGAAGAGATTGACATCATCAAGGGTTTCGTTTTACTTGCACGACAGTCAACATCCACAGCAGCAGGACTCAGGAATCCAAATGGAAAGAGTAAATCTCCTGCCAATAGCTTAATTAAAATTCTAAGAAATAAGGATGTCACTTTAAAGACTGTGGGTCACCTGACCCTAATTACCATATTTTCAGTTTCTTCAAATGCATGAGAAAGTTGAACAATAAAGAACGAAGATGTTTTACAATTGTGATTTTGGACAGAAAAATATATTAAATGTATCTTTGGCTGTCATAAGAAGAAATAATTCTAACTTTGAAGAAGTGAAGCTAGAGTACTCCTTAGGAAAATAGAAGGAGAGAGTTTTATCTCACATACTTTAGGTCTCTTATCCTTGGACAGGGGCATTATGTTTGGAAAAGTAGAGGGTCAGGAAATAAAGAGAAAGACTTTCAACGATATGAATCGGCACTCTGAGAGCAACAATGGGCTTACACACAGCAGAGCTGTAAGCCTGGCACGGGTTCAAGGCTCCATTACGGTGTACTAGAGTTGCAATGAGACACAGTAAATTCCACAGCACCTGACAACAGCAATGTCTGATTAGAGAGTTCTTTCCAAAGATTTGTATCAGAAGTTTTTGTTATTAAGCCTGTCCTAAAAAGGCATTGATTGATGTCTATACATTACACAGACGTGTAAGTCTTTTGTTGTTGCTGTTGTTGATAAGTTTTTGATCAGGTGCCCTCACTTCCTATGTATATCCTTAGTTTCTCAATAATGTGTCCCTTTTCATATTGTAACACTAATGCAATTGTAGAGACTATACTTCTTCCATTTTTTTTTAAATGGGAGTAATCTGAAGAAAAGCAAACACTCATGGAATTGAAATTGACTCTAACTAAACTTCCCAGAACATTAAATCTCATTAAAAGCAGCCATTGAAAAAGAATATCACTTAAGATGCACTCAATGATAGAATCAGGCCAAATGTAATTTCAGACATTTCCAGACTAAGTATGAGAAACCGTTAACTTAGACCAGTCAAGATCTATTTATTTCTTTGGTTGTTGCTGATTGTCATCGAGTCCAAACCTGCTCATTGCTGACCCTACAATAGGTTTTCAGAGGCAGGAAGTCACACTGGAGGAGACTGCCCTTCCTTCTCCTTTGGCACATCTGGTGGATTCAAAGCCTAAAATGTGCTCCATAAGGGCTCCTTCACATAGTTAAGAAGGTGATAAAGTAAACGTCTCATTGGGGAGTGATTATCAAGTAACAACCAGTTTCCAGGGAGTAAATAAAGCTTTGGAAAGTGCAACTTCTATCCCAAAATGTTGCTGCTATTGTTATATATGGTCAAGGAAGGATCCACTCATAGGTGACATGCCAGCAGGATTTCAGAGGCAGAAAATTGCATGGGAGGAAATTTTCCATCTTTCTCTCATAGAGCAGTTGGTGGATATGAACCTCTGTCTTCAGGTTGGCACCAAAGCTCCTTGCCACTAGGCCACCACAGAGCCAAAGAATGATACACTAACATTTTGAGATCATTATTTTTCGGAATTATGATTGTTCCATTAGACCTGAAATCACAACTACATTCAGTGTTTTCAAGGCAAATTAAAGACAAGAATCTCTGAATAAACTGTTGGAGATCACTCAACAACTGTGAAACCTTGATGATAAGAACCAGAAATAATATTCCTTGGAGCAGAAATCAGAATTTTCAGCAGGGCAATCAAAGAACGATCTTTTTTCATCATAAAAACTTCGCAAGGTTAAAATTCTCAATTTAACAGGATCCATATATCACTCCATACACAAAAATCAACTCAAGATGGATATGGGAGTAAGCCCCAAAACTATAACATTTGTAAGAGACAAACTGTGATCAAGCTTAGAAGACTTAAGTATAAAGAGACTGCTAAATACAGCCAGAAATACACAGTCTGTAGAGAATAAGTATTGATGAATGGGATCTTCTAAAGATGAAATTTCTGTGGTCATCAAAACCTTTATTTAACAGGGTGAAAAGAAAATTTACCTCAGTTCTCATTTTCTCACAGTATATTCCAGTCAGTGGAATAGCTGGGTCATATGCAATCTCTATGTTCATCTTTTAGAGGAAATATCAAACTGCCTTCCAGAGTGGTTTTACCATTTTACAATCCCACCAACAATGGATAAGAGTTCATGTTTCACCATATGCTCTCCAGTATTTATTAGTTGCTGCCCCACTAAACTTTGCCACTTTTATTGGGGTTAGATAGTATCTCATTGTGGTTTTGATTTGCCTCTCTTTTATTGCCAGTAATTGTGAGCATTTCCTCACAATGGAATGGGTTCAGAAATTGTGGTACATTCACAAAATGGAATATTGTGCAGCATGCAGGACAAATGATTTTGTTTATCAAAAATGTCCTAATTTGGGAGGAACCGCAGAACATTATGCTAAGTGAACTAACTCAGTCTCATAAAGGTAAATACTATACAAGACCATTATTATAGAACAAGCATGAGGATCCAAGGAGGGGGGGAGCCGAGGGGTGAGGATAAGCCAGGGATTGTGGGAGTCAGGTGGCTTCATTACAGGGTCTCACAGTTTGATGAGCAGAGTGACGATGGGCAAAAAAAAATGGGAAATATATGGTGTGGAGAACAATGTATACAAACTTCGTAAGTAATTGTGTATAAATTATATAAATATATATCCCCTTCTGCCTCAAAGTTGCAGTTCTCATAACACATCTATAAGCCATCGTGTGAGTCTGACCACCTGACTCTACTGATTTTGGATCCTACCAATCAGTCCCTTAAAGCGTTGTTCAGTACCAGCAATAACTTTAAAGTTATTACTGCACGCAGTAATTCATGTAGTTCGTTCATGCACACAGCCAAGTTCATTCTGACTCATGGCAACCCTCCATCAATCTGTGCGGCTGTAAATCTTGACAAGAGAGACTCATTCACTCCCTCATTGCTGCCACTCCCTTCTCCTCCAAAGCAGCTCTCCTTTTGTTCCAAATCTGTCTAAAAGGTTTTTATCAAACTCATTATCACTGAGTCAGAGCCAACACCCTCCAAACTAGGCCACTAACACTCCCTCACTAGAGCCACTGAGGGGTTCCAACCGCCAAACTTCTGGTGAATTGCCAACACCTCGCCCTCCTACGCCATCAGGCTTCCTTTGTTCAGTCCTTTGCAGAAGTGAAGACCTACTCGCTTGCTCCCTCACTCGCTCGGGCATGCGTGAAGTCATTTGCTCAGTACTGACTTCCTTACTCTTATGAGGAACATGGCTGTGGTGTACAGACTGAAGGACAAACCAATCCTTGCCTGCCAGGACCTTACAGTCTGGTTGAGGGTGTCGGGCACTGCACGAGTTAGGGTACTGGAGATGATGAAAAAGGTTCTGGTAGGAGCATATGCCTCCGTGCGTAGCCACATACCTCTTGAGAAGTGCCCCGTCTTCTCTGTGCATCTCTCCTCTTCTCCACCCCTCTATGTCTCCATGTCTCTTGTTTCTTTTCCATCTCTCAGTAATAGTCAGTCTCCAGACCCCTAGCTCTCCTAACACATATGACATTGTTTTGTCTCTGAAAGGACCAGTTATCAGAAACTCAGTTTCTGGTTAACCCCACTCGCTTGAGTGGTTTCTTAACAAACAAACAACCCCCACCTGTGGTAAATCCCACCCTGATTGATCAATTGCCATAAAGTGGAATTCTTCTCTGTAAGAGCACAAGGAGTTTTCCACATTCCTGTATCTGAAGTAACCGATAAGATTCAAATAGGTTTCCAAACTGTTACCCTGAGCTATGGCTAGCCAAT
>NW_006399770.1:16971130-16995802 GCF_000299155.1 Elephantulus edwardii
TATACATATATATATATATATATATATATGAAAGAAAACATACCAATACAGGAACAAGCATCTGGCAATGCCATCTCAGAAAAAAGTTTCATAACAAAAGTTAACAGAATACTCCTGGCCCTCCAGAAGAAAAAGACTGATAGCTCAATTATAAGATAAGCAAACAATATGAAAAGAATTTTCACAGAAGAAGATATTCGGATGGCCAAGAGACACATGAAGAAATGTTCAAAATCAGCAGCAATAAGAGAGATGCAAATCAAAACCACAATGAGATACCATCTCGCGCTAGTATCAGCGGCAAAATTTAGCATGACAGCAAGCAGTACATATTGGATAGGATGTGGAGAAGAGGGAACTCTCATATACTTTTGGTGGAATTGTAAAATGGTACAACCAGTATGGAAGACAGTTTGATATTTCTGCAGAAAATTGAACATAGAAACTCCTTATGGTCCAGCTATTCCACTACTAGGAATATACCCCAAGGAAATTAGACCTGAGACACAAATGAATATCTGTACATCAATGCTCAAAATAGCATTATTTATCATCTCAAGATCTTGGAAACAACAGAATGTCCAACTACAACGGAATGGGTTGAAAAATCGTGGTACATTCATACAATGAAATACTATACAACACTCAGGAGCAACAATTTTTTAAAAAATACTATATAACTTGGGAAAGTCTGTATATTATTATGCTGAGTGAACTTAGTCTCATAAAGACAAATACTGCATTTGACCATTATTATAAAAACAGAAGGATAACTAGTTAAACATGCATGGGGACCAAAGAGAGGAGGGTTTGGGGAGCAGAGGGATAAGGTTGAGGAGGGGCAGAATCACAAGGTTACACAGTTTGGTGGGTGGAAGGAGGGGGTGAATGAAATGGGAAGGATTCAGCAGGAATTTGAAAAGATTGGGTAATGGTGGACAAGGTACAGTGATGATTGATTTTTGTAAAACATATGGATGAGAGTGATTTTATGAAACACAATATGGATGAAGAAGGGTATGAAACACAATGTATTTCATAAACAAACCAACATAAAAGAAAATAATTTTTTGAAAAAAGCAAAAACATAGTTTGCAATGACTTTTGCTCCTGTACTCTCTGGTAGAGTGTATAGTAACAAGGAAGAATTAAGAGGAAATATCTTCTTCCAAATATCTTAATTTTCTTTTTTTTCTAAAGGATGTGACAACTTGTAACTTCATTTTTTATAAATTATTTTTAAGTAAATGTTTACAATTCATATTGTGTTTTCATATAATCATTCATTTTGTTTTATAAAATTGGTTGATCCCTTGATACATATTGTCTTATTATTCATCACATGTATCTAATTACTAATTTTTACTTCCTTCTCTGTTAAGTTTTCTGAGTAGAGAATTCAAACTTATTGTCATGAAGTTAGAACTGATACATAAATGACCCTAAGTAGGTTTTCTGAGGCTGCAAATCACACAGGAGGACATACTCATCTTCTTCTGAAGTTGTTGTTATATATCATAGAGTTGAAATGAGAGGAGATTGCCCACTGGTATATATAAATAGCCAAAGAGATGCCATCTCTAGGTTACAACCTCAATCCCCTATAAACTATTGTTGTTATTGTGTACCATTGAGTCAGAACCGACCCATAGTGACCCTACAGTAAGTTTTTAGAAGCAGTAAATGATATTGGAGGAGATTTCCCATCTTTCTCCTGCAGCGCAGCTGGTGGATTAGAACTGTTGTTGCTATGTGCCTATCAAGTCAAATATGACTCATAGTCATGTATGAACAAAGCTCTGAACCCTGCCCTAACCTGAGCCAATCGCACTGCCTCTATCACACTTGCTCCCTTTGTCACAGTCACTGTGACAATCCATTTCATCCAGGGTCTTCCTATCTTGTACTTACCCTCCACATTTCCAAGTATGATGTTTTTCTCTAAGGACTAGTCTCTCCTGGCAACATGCCCAAAATATGTGAGATGGAGGTTCACAATTTTTGCCTCCAAGGAGCAACCTAGTTTCATCCTCTCCAGGATTAATCTGTTTGTTTCTTGGCAGTGCATGGTATGTTCAATACACTTCTCCAGCACCACAACTCAAAAGCACTGATTCTTCTCCTGTCACCCTTAGTCACTGTCCAGATCATGGCTTGGATCTGTCATATCTTAGTCTCTAGACCAACATCATTGCTCCTTAGCACTCTGGAGAGTTGCCTGATATTCCCAGAGCAACTCATCTTTTGAATTCCTAACTGCTGTTGTCAGGAGTGTTGATTGTGGACCCAGGCAAAATGAAATTATTAATAATCTCAGTCTCTTCTCCATTTATCATGATGCTGCCAGTTGGCCCAGTAATGAGAATCTTTGTTTTCTTGACATTGAGATGCAATACATATTGAAGGCTGAAGTCCTTGACCTTCTGCAGTAAATACTTCAATTCCTCCTCTCTTTTGGCCACCAAAGCTATGTCATCTGCATAATGCAAGCCGTTGATAAGTTTTCCTTGAGTCCTGATGTTACATTATTCTTCAGAGTCCAGCGTCCAGAATGATCTATTCTGCACATAGATTGAAAAGGTATGACAGATTCTAGGGCATAAGATTAGAACTAACGCTTCTTTATCTAAAAGGGAACACTGAAAACAAGCTAGTTGCCATAGTGACTCTGAGTAAAACCGATCCATAAGGTATGAGTCAGAATAGACTAGGTGGTGATGTTTTGGATTTGTTTTTATTTTGTAATCTTTATGTAAATAGACTGCTACATCTTTCTCCAATGCAAGGCAATATTGCAGACCTTTTCATTAGTGACTGAGTGTTTAGACTTTGTGCTACCAAGGACTTAAAGTAAAATTAACACTGAGTTTAGAATGTCTTCTTTTTGAAAGTGCTCTCTGATGGCATTGTCCTAAGGAATTGTGCTTCTCTGGCAGTTTGAATACACCAGCTGCTCTGTGGGAGACAGATGGCCAGTCTCCTGTGAGATTCACAACCTCTGATAATCCAATGGAAGCCATGCTATGAGTTGTTTCAGACTAGGTGGCAATAAGTTTGAAGTTCTATTCAAAAAGCCAGGAGTGGGGGGAGGAATCTTCCCCCCATAAATTGGAGATATTTCTTTGATACTTTAATAAATTACACAGACACTGGAGACTACATTCTCTTGAATCTTCCTTTTAAAATTAGTTTGTACATGATAATTTGTTTACATCGGGTTTCATTCATATGCAATCTTTACATTGTGATTCACATAATTACTCCTATTCTTTGTATTTTTAAATAATTACTTACTATTGGTATATGCCTATTATTGCCATTGAATCTTTCCTATTCCTTCATACCCTTCATATGCCCACTAAACTCTGATATTCTAATGATTTCCACTCCTCTTCCCTTTTCTACCACTTCTGCTTTTCTGCTTCCCCTTGTGTGTGTGTGTGTGTGTGTGTGTGTGTGTGTGTGCGCGCGTGTGTGTTATATATTTAAAATAATAGTCTTAAGAAGTATTTGTCCTTATGAGACTTAGTTCACTCAGATTAAAGTTCTCTAGACTACAAAACAGTGTCTCATAATTCTTTGGTGTTCTTATACTATTGATAAATTAATTACTCGAAATAAATACATATTTGTTTAAATTTAAGTCAAAGACTTACAAGAATGAGGATATTCAAATATCAAAATATTTTTAAATATTTCATTTGTTCCATGCTTAGTATTCCTGTATTTTATCACATGTGTTTTATATTTAAAATGACATTAAATGTTAATTAGAAGTAATTAATTTTAATGCCCTCATTTTACATGTAAAATTTCTAGCCCAAAATATTAAATAACTTTCAATTATTACAAATATTGTAATAGGAAAATTAGGATTTAAGATGTAAAGTCCCTGATTCCAGCCTAATAATAGTTCCATGGGAAAGTCCTTAGACCAACCAAGATATGAAAACGAAATCAAGAATTAATTTCTTGTAAAAAGTATGACAGCTTGAAAGAAGACAGTACAACTTTGACAGATGAAATGAAAATCTAGCTTCATTCATTTGGAAATTGGACAGAAGACTCAATGACTTCAACTCCTAATATTGGTCTCACTGATCTGACCAGATTCTGATGGATTTGTGGTAAGGAGCTGTACTACCATCTCATAGATGCAAAGTTTAACCTATCAGTTGTTCTATAGAAGAAAGATGAACAATCTCCTTTCCTATGATTTACAGCCTCTGAAAACCTACTGGAGTATCAGCTAAGACTGTTTCCCACTTGACAGTTCGTATCAACAATATATGAGTTGAAGGAACACTGGAAGCATAGTCTATAAAGAGTTGCACTGCTAACCCCGAGTCTACACCTTTCTGTAAATTTGAGCCCACCCAAGGCACAGAGTGAGAAAGATGGACAATTTTCTCCAAAAGGATTTACAATCCCACAGACCTGGTGAATTGGTTCCAAATCAATGCAAGGAGATATAGAAATCGAGGCTATGATGCTATGTCAATACATTTATACACATACACAGAACTTTAAATAAGTGTGTTGCTATTATTTATAAAATAAACAAATGAAAAAGCTTTTGTAAGATACCAAGCCATTATATTTGTGGAGGATCACTGGAAATATGAGAGCTTGACATAACTGAGGCAGTAGGCTGGGAATAGACTAAATTCCATCTTTAATTAAACTTTGTCTTAACATAACCCTTCTTTTCGGCTTTCCTAGGAATAGAACTAAAGAGTTTTAGAAGGTCTGTTATTTCAGAAATAGATGGCCAGTCCTTCTTTGTAGTTTGCCTTAGTTTGGAAGTTCTGCTGAAATGTGAAACCCTATTTAATCTCTATGCTTATTGAATACCTGATTTGAAAAGTCCACACTAAAATAACTGCAAAATAAAAAATAACTACAAAGTTCAGTTGAGTGTGTACGTCCTTCAATTTCTAAACCTACAATAGAGACATGTAAATTTAACTTAAAGTCATAGTCTGTTCTACCCATTTCCTGGATTTCTTCTTAGGTTAATATTTTATGAGTCTTTTAATAACTTTCTTTATTAATATTTTCTTAAATTTGAAATCCTGAAGGGTTGGAACCATATTTAAGTAATTCTTTTTTTATGGGCCCTAAAATATTATAATGCAGACTTAAATATTCAATTTTTCTTTTTTATGGGTGAAAAAAGTTGTGCCTAAAACCCTGACAGAAATCACCACTATTTCCATATTATAAAACTGGTATGAGTTGAGACTTATTAAATGGAGCAGTTAACATAAACTATGATGCTTTCAGAAATTAAAATTATAATAAGTATAACTATTAAGTAATCAAACTCCAGAAATCACAACCACTCTAAAGAGTTATTGGCATTATAGTGTTAATATATTTGAAAAGAAAACAATGCAATGGCAAGGTTACTCATAATAGTAATATTTTATGAATCTTGTTATTATTTCATGGGTAGCTGACTGTGAATAGAGGTATTATGAATCTAGCCAATGATTTACTAAGGAACTCAGTGGGTATCTTTTGAACAAAACAAATCTGGTTTTTGGCAAGGCCAAGACATAATCTCTTGCAACATAAAGTAAGGTTATATTTAGCAAATGATAGTACAAGATATGGATAAAGAGCAATGGAGAGAGTATTATTACAGTAGTTGCTTTAATTTGAAAAGAGAGGGGAGATAAAAGGATATAGAAAGTGATTCAATATCTGAAAGCCAATACTTAAGTTTATAATTGTGACTTTAGGCCCTATTACAAGTTCAAGCTTTCTGGCAAAAACAATAATTGACTGTAAGTGTAATTCAAGTGTCCCTTAGTGGCAAGGCTGATGAGACTTTATCTCAAATTCTTTGGTGATATTTTCAGGGAAGAATGTTGTTGTTATGTGCCATTGAGTTGCTTGCAACTCATAATGACCCTCTGTACAATAGCTCTGAACCTTGTTCTATCTTGAACCAACCTCATTGTCTCTGACACACATGCCCCTACTACCCTAGTCACTGAGTCAATCCATCTCACACAGGGATGTCTTCTCTGGTGCTATCCCTCCTATCTTTCAAGCATGATGTCCTTCTCCTCTCAACATGCCCAAAGTATGTCAAACAAAGCTTCAAAATTCTTGTCTCCAAAGAGCAGCCTGTTTTTGCCCTTTCCAGAATAAATCTGTTTGTTTTTTAGCAGTCCACGATACATTCAATACCTTTCTTGAGCACCACACCTCAAAGGCATCAACACTTCATCTATCACCCTTAGTCATAGTCCAGCTCTCTGATGTATATAGCAAGTTATTGCAAAGGCCATGGCCTAGATCAGGTACATCTTAGTCTTTAGATTGACATCATTGTTCTTCAGTATTCTAGAAAGGTCCCTGACAGCAAATTTTTCCAATGCACTTAGTCTTTTGATTTTCTGGCAGCCTGTAGTAAGACTGTTGATCGTGGAACCAAGTAACCTGAAGCTGTTAACAGTCTCAATCTATTCACTGTCTATCACAAGGCTGTCAATTGACCTAGTGGTGAGATTCTTTTGTTTTCTTTATGTTGAGCTTCTAGAATGAAGATAGATTTATTGAAGGCTGTAATCCTTGACTTTTCTACAGTAAATATAATATCTCAGTTCCTGTTCAGTTTCAGCAAGCAAGGCTGTGTTATCTGTTTAATGCCGGTTGTTGATGAGTCTTCTTCTAATCCCGATACCAAAGCCTACCCTCCTCCATGATTTGTTCCAATAGACTGAAAAGTTATGCAGATAGGATGCATCCCTCACTTACACCTTTCCTGATCTTGAACTGTGCAGTATTCCCTTGTTATGCTTACTGGTCCAAGTGTAGATTTTGCATGAGCACAATGAAATGTTCTGGGATTCCCATTCTTCTCAGAAGTTTGAAGAGTTTTTTGTGATCCACCAGTCAAATGCCTCTGCATAATCAATGAAACACAGATACATATTCCTTTGGTACTCTCCGCTTTCAGCTAAGATCCATACATGGGCTATAATATCAATATAGAGAATAAATATAAAAAGTATAATATAATAATATAATATAATGTAATATAATATGTAATTAATATAAATAATATAAATAATTAATAGAATAGAATATGTAATAAAATTAGTTTTATGATATAAAGTTGAGTCACCTGTGACTCAGTGACCCTAAGTGCAATAACTCTGACTTGGTGCTACCCTGAGCCAATCTCATCATCTTTGACAGACCTAATCTCTTTTGCCCAGTCACTGAGTCAGTGATCCTCTATCCTGGGTCTTCCTCTACTGTGCTGTCCCTCCACCTTTCCAAGTATGATGTCCTCCAAGGAGTGGTTCCTTCTAGCCACATGCCCTAAGTATGTGAAATGAAGCTTCAAAATCCTTGTCTTTAGGGAGTAGTAGCTTGGTTTCACCCTCTCCAGAACAGATATGTCTGTTCTCCTGGGAGTCCACAGGGTGCTCAACACTCTTCTTCAGCACCACAACTCAACATTTGTAGACTAAAGGAATTTAGAACAGGAGATAGAGAAAGTTACTAGGATACCAAAATATGAGAGAGAGAGAGAGAGAGAAGGGGAAGGGGAAGGGAGAGGAAGGAAGGGGAGGGGAGGGGAGGGAAGAAGGAGGGAAAGGGGAAAGGGAAGGGGAAGGGGAAGACGGAGGGGAGGGAAGGGGAGGGGAAGAGGAAGAGGAAGGGGAAGGAAAGTGAGTGGAGGGGAGGGGAGAGGGGAGAGAGGTTTTCCAACTTCAGGAGTATTAATCCCAGTGTCTACTAATTTGCTATGATTTAAAGACACAGAGAGTGACTTCTAAAATCTCTCATCTGCCACTTTTCATGATAATACAAATTGCCCCTATTAGCTAATATTAGATTTTCAAGGAGCTGTCTATTAAAATCAAGTTCCTTTTAGAAAGTCATTATAAATTAAACTGCAAAATGGAGCAAGTTTTCAGTTACTTGAGATTAATAGATTTGAGAGTTTAGAAACTGGGACCAGAATGCCCAAAACATAGGAAAGAACTAAAAATGGTAAATGGGGTATAAAGCCAAATTTCACTTGCATTTATTTTAAGGCTTTTCTTTTTTACTCAAAACTACAAGAATCATGCGACTTCAAAGCACAGAATCCCTTGAAAGTGCCACTTTCTTCCTCCTAATAGATTATAATGCCAATCTGAAGATTAATTAGAAGGCAGTCCTTCTGACTCGAACAGTTTTGAAAGTGTTTAAAGAAGCAAAGCAATTTCTAAAACAGTGCTCCAAGTTTAGCTTTCTAACTTTAGTTAGCATATAAAGAAATAATTACATATCTGGCTTAGTCATAATTGCACTAAATTCCCCCTCATGAAAGGCTACAGATTATGTAACTGTAGCTATTGATTTTCCACATCAGACACTTTAATTGAAAGGTTAAGAGGAAACTAGATCACCAAAGTTTGAGGTTACTAATTCTGCATTAAATAATTTGGGACTTAAATTCCCTCCAGGACAAGAGGCCATGGATTTTATAATGGATCCCCACTTCTTGGGGAAAAAGAAGTACTACTGTTACCAATTTGAGGATATTTAAAGCCTGGACTGAAAGGGGAAAAAAAGGAACTTTTTATCACCTTAGCTTATGAATGGGAATGTTTTGTCAAGGTCTGTGATAAAAAACTCTTTTACTTCCACTTTATGGCTCACATGATTATTCACTGAAACCTTGACATTGCCATGTGCACAGCCAGGTAAAAAAGATATTATCAGGATTCTCATACAGCAAAGTAGCTATTGTCATCCATAGGTAAAGAGCTCAATCATCAATCTGAAAAGCTTCTAGTCTTGCTCACAGGACCCTCTATAAAACTCAAAATGTATTCTCTGTAGAGTGAGTTGATTTAGGCTATAGATGAGATACCAAACTGAAAGTCTCTCATATAAAGCTACTATATAGAGTAAAACCCTCCAGTCATCCTTTAAAATTGCAATTATTTTTAGAATTAGGTGTCATGACATCATTTTCTTTTCAGAAAAGGCATAATGCGATAAATCTTAAATAACATGGAGAATTCATTCTTAATAGGTCTTAGTTGTTCTCTTGCTGACACACCACGGAGAAAATATGTAATACTGCGAGTTTCTTCTCTCTCCTCTTTCACAATATACTAGCTATGCCAATATATATATATATATATATATATATATATATGTATATATTTATATTTATATTTATAATTGTTTTTATTTCTATTTGTTGTTGTTATGTACCATTAAGTCACTTGCAAATCATAGTAACCCTATGTATAACAGCTCTGAACTCTGCCCTATCCTAAGCCAACCTCATCATATCAGACACACCCATTCCCATTACCTCAATTACTGAGTCAATCCATCTCATCAAGGGCCTTCCTTTCTTGTGCTGTCCCTCCAACTTCCCAAGCATGACGTCCTTCGACCAGGACTGGTCCCTCCTTATGCCCAAATTATGTCAGATGGAAATTCAGAATTCTTGCCTCCAAGGAGTAGCCTGGTTTCGCTCTCTCCAAGATGAACCTGTTTGTTTTCCTAGCAGTCCATGGTATATTCAATACTCTTCTCAAGCACCACAGCTCAAATCACAATTCTCCTTCTATCATCCTAGTCACTGTTCAGCTTTCTGATGTATACCAAGTAATTATGAAGACTATTGCCTGGATCAGGTGCACCTTAGTCTCCAGACAGACAGTATTGCTTTTCAATACTCTGGCAAAGCCCCTGAAAGCAGATTTTCCCAATGCACTTAGGTTCATTTGGTTTTTTTTATTTTTGTGTGGTTTTTTAATTAATTAATTTATTTTTTAATTTTCTGGCTGCTGGTACTAAGAGTGTTGATTGTGGAGCTAAGCAAACTGAAGCTGTTTGCAATCTCAGTCTCTTCTTCATCTATCATGATGCTTCCAATTGGCCCAGTGGTGAGAATCTTTGTTTTCTTAATGTTGAGCTTCAATCCTTATGGAAGGCTGAAGTCCTTGACCCTGTACCTAAATATCTCAGTTATTCCTCAGTTTGGGCAAGAAATGTTGTGTCATCTGCTTAATACAGATTGTTAAGGAGTCTTCCTGAAATTCTGATGCCACATTTCTCTTCATAAAGCCCAGCCTCCTATATGATATGTTCTGCATGTAAGTTGAAAACGATGCATCCTTTTTCTGAGTTTGTACTAAACAGTGTTTAATTCTCTGTTCTGATTACTGCCTCCTGTGCCAAGTATAGGTTTCACATAAGTACAATCAAGTGTTCTTAAATTCCCATTCTTCTCAAAGTTAGCCACAGATTGTTGTGATCTACATAGTCAAATGTCTTTGCATAGTCAATGAAGCACAGATAGACATTCCTCTGGTTCTCTCTGCTTTCAGCCAAGATCCATCTAACATTCGGTATAATATTCCTAGCACTACGGCCTCTTCTAAACCCAGCCTGTACATCTGGCAATTCTCTGCTGATGTGTTGTTCCACTCATTTTTGGATCATTTTCAGCAGGATCTTGCTTATATGTGATATTGTTCACTAATTTCCACACTCTGTCAGGTCACCTATTTTTGAAATGGGAACAATATTGATCTCATCTAGTTGGCCAGGTTGTTGTCCTCCAGATTTCTTGGCACAATCTAGTTAGTATATCCAGGGAAGCATCTGTTTATTGAAATATGTAAATTAGTATGCTGTCAATTCCTAGGAGCTTGTTTTTTGGCAATTCCTTCAGAGAAGCTTGAACTTCCTCCATCATCACAGGCTATTCATCGTACATTGTTTCATGAAATTCTTCTGTGTCAGTCAATTCTTTTTGGTACAATGACTCTGTATACTCCCTTTATCTTCTTTTAATGCTTACTGGATCATTAAATATTCTGCCCAAAGAATCTGTAAGTATTACAAGTCTAGGCTTGAACTGATTCTTTAGTTCCTTCAGCTTAAGAAATGCGAAGTGATTTCAGCTCTTATTTTCTGACTCCAGGTTTTTGCACATTTTGTTATAATACTTCACTCTGTCTTCTTGCAGTGCTATTTGAAATCTCCTGTTAAGCTCCTTATCTTACTGATTTCTTCCTTTTGCTTTGACTTCCCGGCTCTCTGGTGAAATAGTCATTGTTTCTTCTGACATCATTCTTGGTCTTTTCTTCCTCTTCTGTCTTTGTAATGACCTTCTTTACTCTTCCTGGATTATTTCCTTAATATACTCCCACAGCTCATCTGGTCTTCTTTCATTAATGTTCAAACCTGTTCGTGAGATGGTTTGGAAATTCAGATGGGATAGACTCAAGGTAAAATTTTGGTCCCTTTGGATTTGATTTGACCATCTTTAGCTTTAGTTTGAACTTGCATAGTTTATGATCTGTTCCACAATCAGCACCTGACCTTGTTTTCTCAGCTGATATTGAACTTTTCCAGCTATATCTTCCTTGAGACCAGTTGTACAACTGAAGATAGTAATCATATTCTACCCAACTTGATAATACCCTGCTTGTCTGATTTGTACTTATTGGATGACGGTGTACAAAATAACATTCCACTAATATGTACCTCCACTGAAAACATCTCTGCTTTTATGTTAAGAGTAAGATTATAATGAAGTTGAAGTAAAAAAGCAAGATGTAATGGATGTGTTGCTGTTGTTGTTCTGTACAATAGACTCAGAATTGACCCATAACTTACCCTCCAGTAAATTTTCTGAGGCAATAGATGGTGTAGGAGTATTTGTCCATCTTTCTCCCACTGAGCAACTGGCAGATTTAAACCACGAACCTTTTAGATTGCAGTGCAGATTTTTATCACTAGGCCAACAGTATAGCTAATGGGTGAAACATCTATGTAGGGTTTCTGCCAGTAAATCTTTAATTTATTGTATTGGTAAAAACTGATAAGAAATCTTAAATTATCTGAAAGAAATATTTAAATTATAATTATGGGTCCGAATTTAAAATTGCTTCTCCTCCTCACTCAGCATCAGACACACTAGATGGAATCTGAGAGGTCTCTATAATTTCCTTGATCAGGAAACACCTTTCTTCCAAAAGTGCATTAGTTACCTTAACCTCATCTTTTGGGAAAGGATATCTTCAGTATCAAACCTGCTTCAGGTCCAGGGCCTAGACACCACCACTGTATCAGATCTAGAAAAGACCTATCTGGATCTCTGAATTATCACGTTGTGTCAGCAATGTAAAGAGACACTAAGTCACAAAACTTAACAGAATCTCCGTGACAATGATCTTCCCTCAGTACTGTCTCAAGCAAAAATTTTTCTCTGGTGTTGGTACATGGGATTTGGACTTACATCCTCCTCAACAAGAGATGGACAACAGTGTTTGAGATGCAAGACATCACAGAAGTGACTTGTGATCATATTAAGAGGTGGCTGGGGGGAAAAAAGGTTTGATCAGGTAGCCAGGTATGCAAGGTATGAGGATAAAGCAGGGAAAGGAAAGATACAAATCACACATGCTTGGGTGAGAAGGGGTAATTAATGTATCGGTTATTTCTGTAAGGGAAGTATCTTTCATCTGCTGGGTAAAAATGCTTGTCTGTCAGGTATTTTTCTAATACTAAGCATGCAAATTAAGTCAGACTAGGAAGAAGGTTTGGCTACTTACTTCTAAAATATATCAGGCCCTTTAAAACCCTATGTACAGCAGAGAACATTTAGAGCAGACTAACAGATATGGCAACTGTAACCGAGCCCTCAAATTTGGAAACACAAAGAAGGAGAAACAGTTATAAGAACAAAGTAATAATTAGTACATAGAATGTGAGAAACTTGAATGTAGGAAAACTGGACATTGTAAAGAAAAAAATGTAATGCATAAATATTGACACATTGGGTATTAGTGAAATGAGATAGAATGGCTTGTAACATTTTGAATCACACAATCATATGATCTGTTATGCTGGAGATGAAAAGGTGAGAAAAACAGGGCTACTCTCATGGTTAAAAAGGTCATTTCTAGATACATCTTGAACTGTAATATGGTGAGTGACAGGATAATATCCATACACATATAAAGAAGACCTCTTAATACCACTATCATTCAAATTTATGCGCCTACAACCAAAGTCACAGAGGAAGAATAGATAATTTCTATCATCTGTTGCAGTCAGAAATCGATCGATAAGTAACCAAGAAGTAAGAATAAGAATAAGAATAATAATAGGAATGCAAAAGTTGGAAACCAGGAAGAAGGATCAATAGGTGGAAAATACAGACTTGGTGACAGAAATGAGGCTGGAGGATATAGTAATGGAATTATGTTCAATCAGTGATTTATTCATAGCAAATACCTTTTATAAGAAAAATAAACACAGCCGATACACGTGGATTTCACCTGATGGGATGCACAGGAATCAGATCTATTACATCTGTGGAAGGAATTTTTGGAGAAATTCAGTATCACCAATGGAAGAACTAGGCCAGATGCAATTGTGGAACAGACCATCATTTACTCATATGCAAGTTCAAATTAAAGCCAAAGAAAGTTAAATCATATCCCGGGAATCAAAATTTGACTTTGAGTCTATCCCCCATGAATTTAAAAACCAACTCAAGAATAGGTTTTAGGCCTTCTTCAGATCAGATAAGTTGTGGGAAGATATAAAAAATATTGTTCATGAAGAATGCAAAAAGTCATTATAAAGGAGGAAGAAGAAAAGACCGAAATGGATGTCAGATGAGATTCTGAATATTGCATTAGAGTACTGAAAAGTCAAAGCAAAGGGAAGAAATCAAGAAGTTAAGGAGCTGAATTTTAGAAGATTTCAAAGGACAGCTTGGGAAGACAAGGCAAAATATAATAATTAAATGTGCCAGGAGCTGCAGTCAGAAAATCAAATTAGCCAAACTTACTCAGCATTTCTTAAGCTAAAGGATCTAAAGAACAAATTCAACCCATGAATTGCAATTCTTAATTATGCTATGGCCAGAATACAGAATGATTCAGGAAGCATTAAAAGAAGATGAAAGGTGTATACTGAGTCATTGTACCAAAAAGAATTACCTCACAAAGAAGAATTTCAAGAAACAACATATGAGTAATAACATAGGAGTAGTAATGTATAGTGATAAAGGAGCAAGTGCAGGCTGCTCTGAAGGACTTGGTGAAAAATAAAGCCCCAGGAATTGATGGAATATTAATTGACTTATTTCAACAAACAGGTGCTACCCTGGATGTGCTCACCAAGTTGTGCCACAGAATCTGGAGGATACTACATGTCCAATAGGCTGAAAAAGATCCATATTTATTCCCATTCCAAAAGAAGATGACCTGGCAGAGTGTGGAAATTATTGAACAATATCACTAATATAAAATTCAAGAAAAATCCTGTTGAAGATTATCCATAAATGACTACAACAGTACATTGACAGAGAACTACCAGAAATACAAGCAGGGTTTAGAAGAGGTCGTGGTACTACAGACATTGTCATTATCAGATGGGTCTGACATTGGTAGAAAGCAGAGTACCAGAATAATGTCTCTCTGTGTTTCAATGACTATGTAAAGGCATTTGACTGTGTGGATCACAATAAATTGTGGCTAATCTTGAAGAAAATGGGAAACCAAGAACAACTAATTGTGCTTATGTGAAACTTATCCTTAGACCAAGAAGCTGTATTCAGAACAGAGCAAGGAAACACTGCATCACTCAAAAGCAGGAAAGGAGTGCATCAGGATGCACCCTGTTCCCAAACCTTTTCAATCTGTATGGAGAACATATCATTTTGGAAGCAGGTCTTTATGAGGAGAAGTGTGGCACCAAGATTGGAGGAAGACTCATCAACAACCTACGATGCAGATGACACAACCTAACTTGCTGAAATTGAAGGCCTGAAGTATTTGCTGCAGAAGGTCAAGAGCTGTAGTCTTTAATATGGCTTGAGGCTCAACAAACATTAAGAAGACAAAGATTCTCACCAGGGGGCAAACTGGCAGCATCATGATAGATAGAGAAGAGATTGAGGCTGTTAACAATTACAGCTTGCTTGGATCCACAATCAACATTCTTAACACCACCAGTCAGGTAATAAAAAAAAAAATTGCATTGGGAAAGTCTGTTGTCATGGACCTCTCCAGAGTGCTGAAGAACAATGATGTCAGTCTAGAGACAAAGGTATATCTAATTCAGGCCATGGTTTTCTCAAGTAATTGTTATGGTTTAGAGAGCTAGACAATGACTGACAGAAGAATAACAGATGCCTTTGAGTTGTGGTATTGGGGAAGAGTCTTGAACATATCATGGACTGCCAAGAAAACAAATCAGTTTATTTTGGAGAGGGTGAAAACAAGTCTCTCTTTGGAGGCTAGGATTTTGAAGCTCCATCCCATATACTTTGGGCACATGGCCAGGAGAGATCAGCCCTTGGAGAAGGACATCATGTTCAGAAGAGTGAGGGACAGCACAGGAGAGGAAGCCTCTGGATGAGATGGATTGATATAGTATCTGGGGCAACGGGGGATGGTGTGTTGAAATTAGTGAGGTTGGCTCAGGCCAGGGAAGATTAAAAGCTGCTGTACATGGGGTCACTATACATCACAAGCAATTCAACGGTACATAACAATTACAATATATTGGACTTTTTTTTTTATGTAAGCCTCTTGTTTAAAGTCAACAAAACCTTGGGAGGGCCTTTGTACTTAAACTTCAACTGTTACTATAGTTTGTAGGAACATTCTTCTAAGCTGGTGCAACACTCTTCTGTCAATATGCTGTACTGATGTAACCTCAGGTTGCTCTGATGCTGAACTTTGTGTCACTGGGGTATCAAATGCAATAACGGTTTCCCATGATGGATGTGTTTGTTGGAGCTCCCCTTTAAGACAGGTTTAGAAGTTGGAGTGACATTCACTTCCTAAACAACATGCTTCTGAAAACTTTATGAACTTTGATAAATGACGATAGTTATAGAAAGGCTTCAAACCTTTTGTTCATAGAATTGCTATGAGTCGTACTCAACTCAATGGCAATAAAAAACAATATCAAGAGATATATATCCTATATGTAGATATATAGTGGCCTAGTGTCAAGAAGCTGTTCTGCAATCCCAGAGGCATGCCATCAGAGTCCACCAGCTGCCCCTCTGGAGATAGATGGGCAATTTCCTCCCCTGACATTAACTGCTTCTGAAAACCCACCAGAGGGTCAGTTCTGGGTCTGTTTGACTCTACAGTACACAACAACAACAATACTCAAGGGATTCATAAAAACACAAATGACAGAAAGAAAAGTTCTTGGAAGACTTCTTACTTATTAGACAGTTTGACTAATGTTTGCACAACTTATCGCTGTGTACATGATGAAAAGACTACTTTTTTTTATCTTGATTTCATTACTCATTTGACCTAAAAAGGCTTATGTACTTCAAGCAAAAAGTAAATAAACATTAATAATTTCAGCAGCTCCAGCATTAGAAAAACCACATTCACACTACATGATATATTTCTTTGTGTTCTATATTGTACCATACAGGTTGCAAAAAACTTAATAAAAATAATATATGAGAATATAAATTTGCATATGAAGAAAGGCAAGTTGATTTTTAAGTGTATCATATTTTCTGTAAAAGTGGGCCTCTATAGTATCAAGATATAGAAAATATTTGGAAAACGAAGTTCTTTAATATACATTCATTTAACCAACCGGAATTAGTATTATTAAATTATCTAGTTCAGATTTTTTAAATGTGAACAATAGGGGTGTTTTAGTACTTGAATATTTTAAGAAGTGTTTTCAAGCAAGAAGGTATTAATCTGTAAATAGAACTTATAAAAAATTATTCTGCTATTTGGGACAAATTATAGTGTCCAATTGAACAGTGAGAATTTATTTCTAAAACTTCTTGCTTAGACTTTTTCAGCTTGATTCTTGGTGAGCCTAGAGAAAATGATAATGAACATTTTATAGAGCTAAGACTACAATAACCTACATTCTTGAATAAAGACAGCTCAAAATCCTTCCTAGAAAATAAAGTTGGCAAAATTTCAAAAGTGGACAAATTGATAATGTTAAAATAATACTCATCCTTGCAAGGTAGAACAGTTTCACATTCTCTAACGGAAACCACACGGAGTTGAAGATTTTCCAGCTCTGGCATCCTTTCAGATGTCTATTTCTATACACTTGCCAAGTCATTGGGAACTTTCTATCCTGAAATAGATCATTGTAACCTCCTCACTAAAAAGAGCTATTGTTATGAATTGATGCCAGATTTATCCACCCTATTATAATTATTATGAGTACCACTTTGTAATTTTCAAAGAGCTTTTATTTGTATTGTCATAGTTGAGTCTGTCAGCAGCTCTAAAAAGTACAAGGAACTGGTATTATCATCTTCATTGTATATGTGGGAAATTATAAAGGTATAAAGAGTTACAAAGGCTGAATTAATTTAGTTATGCAACTTACAACATTAGGTCATACTCAAGAATTTTATTAACTAAAAAATGAATGAAAACATGTACATAGTTATATGTAGATCGATATCCATTAGCACACTATTCAATGCAAACACCTCAAAGACAAAAACACCCTAAATATTTCTCAACAAACATAAATTAACAAATTTTTGTTGTTGTTTTTAGATGCTGTCAAGTTGACTACAACTCAGACTAATGCTATAAACACGTGACCTGAATCCTGTCCTACCTTATGCCATTTATCATCTCTGATACGCTTGAGAGCATTCCTGTAGTTACTGTCAATCTATCTCAATCGGGTTCTTCTCTTCTTCTGACTTTCCACCCTTCTAAGCATGATATCTTTTTCCTTAGGGATAACCTCTCCAAGCAGCATGTTCAAATCATGAAATGGAGGTTAGCCCTCCGTGCCTCCAAGAAGCACTCCAGCTATACATTTTCCAAGGCATATCTGTTCATTTTTTTGTACCTGGTAGCGGAACTGAACCAGGAAGCCGTGGCACGTGAACCACCGGGCTCCGCTCTTACCGACTTACCTGGTACCGGAACCGAACTAGAAAGCCACGGCACGTGAGCCACCGGGCTCCGCTCTTACCGACTTCTACCTGGTACCGGTAACGGACCCGAACCAGAAAGCCGTGGCACGTGAGCCTCCGTGCTCTACCGGTGAGCTACATCTCCAGGCCCCTGTTCATTTTTTGACAGCCTGTGAAATATTCAGTACTCTTCTCCAACATCACAGTTCAAAGGCATCAATTATTCTTCTGTCATCTTTATTCATTCTTCACCTCTCAGATGCACATCAAGTTATTAGAAAGTCCACAGCCTCAATCAGGTGCACCCTAATCTTCAAACTGCTATCACTTCTCTTCAGTATTTTGGAGAGGTTCCTGAAAGTGGACATGCCCAAAGCAATGTCTCTTTACCTTCTGATTGCTGGTACCAAGGGTGTTGATTGTGGTATGTCCTTACAATCAAACATTATAAACTTTTGTATATACTGCAACATGAATGAAACTTGCAAACTTTGTGCTGTAAGATAAGTAAGATACAAAAGGAAAAATACTGCATGACGCTACATATAAGAAATATTTCAATTGGAGAAGGTGTCAATGAAAACTGACAAAACAATTACATTCAATCTAGGGTAAAGAAATCTGGAGAACAACCACTTGGCCAACTGACTGGAAGAGATCTATATTTGTTCCCATTCCAAAGAAGGGTGACCCAACTGAGTGTGGAAACTACAGAACAAGATCATTGATTTGACATGCAAGCAAGATTCTACTGAAGATTATCCAAAAACGACTGGAACAGCACATCAGCAGAGAACTGTCAGAAGTCCAGGCTGGGTTTAGAAGGGGTCGTGGTACTAGGGATATTGTAGCTGATGTTACATAGATCTTAGCTGAAAGCAGGGAATACCAGAAGAATGTCCATATGTGTTTCATTGATTATGCAAAGGCATTTGACTGTGTGGATCATAACAAACTGTGGCTAACTCTGAGACGAACGGGAATCCCAGAACATTTAATCATGATAATGTGAAATCTCTACTTGGACAAAGAGGCAGTCATCAGAACAGAGCAGGGTAGCACTGCATGGTTCAAAATTGGGAAGGGTGTGCGCCAGGGATGTGTCCTATCTCCATACCTTTTCAACCTGGATGCAGAGCAGATTATCCAAGAGGCTGGGCTCTGTGAGGAGAATTGTGGCGTCAGGATTGGTGGAAGATCTATTAACAGTTTATGTTATGCAGATGACACAACCCTGCTTGCTGAAACTGAGGGGGACCTCGTGCACTTGCTGCAGACTGTCAAGGACTGCAGCCTTCAGTATGGACTGAGGCTCAATGTCAAGAAGACAAAGATTCTCACCACTGGACCAATTGGTAGCATCAGGATGGATGGCAAAGAGACTGGGATTGTTCACAGCTTCAGTTTGCTCGGCTCCATGGTCAACATTCTTGGCACCAGCAGCCAGAATCTAAAAACATATTGTGATGGGAAAGTCTGCTGTTAGGGACCTCTCTAAAGTACTCAAGAGCAATGGTGTCTCTCTGGAGACTAAGGTGTACCTGATACAGTCCATGGTTTTACAATCAGAGAGTTATGCATCAGAGAGTTGTTATGCATCAGAGAGTTGGACAATGACTAGGAAGGAGAGAAAGAGAATTGATGCCTTTGAGCTGCGTTGCTGGAGAAGAGTAGTGAGTGTAGCATGGACTGCCAAGCAAACAAACAGATTCATCCAGGAGAGGGTTAAACCAGGCTACTCCTTGGAGGCAAGGATTCTGGGGCTTCATCTGACATACTTTGGACATGTTGTAAGGAGAGACAGGTCCTTGGAGAGGGACTTCATATTTGGTAAGGTGGAGGAACAGTGTAGGAGGGGAAGACCCTCTATGAGGTGGATTGACTCAGTGACTGGGGCAATCAGGATGGGTGTGTTGGAGGCAATGTGATTGGCACAGGATAGAACAGGGTTTAGAGCTGTTGTACATGGGGTCGCTGTGAGTCGCAAACGACTCAATGGCACATAAAAACAACAGGGGTAGAGGTTACCTGACCTACTTCAGAAAATTAGTCAATAAATAAAAACCCTGTGCATCACAACACCAAGAAATGAATGCATACTTCTTCTATCTTTATTCCTTGCCCAGCCCTCCCTCCAATGTATAACAAGTGATTAAAAAGACCATGGCCTGAATCAGGCACGTCTTCATCTTCAAATGGAAATAACTGCTATTCATTATTTTGGAGAGGTTCCTAACAGTGAACTCGCCCAAAGCAATATGTCTATCTCTTCACTGCTGGTACCAAGGTTGTTGACTGTGGTATGTCTTTATAATTAAACATTGCTGTGCCGTAAAAGAAATGAAATCCTGGTACATGTTATAACATGAATGAATGAATGTATAGGCACTTAAGTACTTGTATTAGCATACATATATATGACTAGGTACAGGTGAATACACTTATTTATAAGTGCATATATGAACAGATGTGTGTATGTACATACATGTGCAGTCTATGTGTGTCTGCATCAGTATTTACAGAGGACAGAGTTAAGATGCTTAGTAGGCATAACCAAATGCCTTAAAAGAATGACTTTCTCTGTTTGAAGACATAGGTTTTTAATTTCATGAAACACCTCAGTCAAATGATGTAAAAGGTTCACATTCTACATCTTCATGAGGGGAGAACTGTCTGGGATTTTAAAAAACAACTTGATAGCAGTCAACAGAGATACATTTATTAGTCTCTACATGTTTGGAGGAAAATAGAAATAATGAAACAAAAATATTAGAAAGGAAGTAAGTCTTCTGGAATAATAACCTACATTAGTGATACTCTCATCCATCCTGAGACCAGACAGCTACTAGTGCCTAAGTCCTAAACAGGACAAAATGGACAGACCCTGATAAAATGAGAGAAAATATTGAACAGAGTAAAAATACATGAAAATCCACATTTATTGGACCAATTAAAACTATGTAACCCTGACATATTCTTTAAACCTTGACCTGAAACTATTTCTGGAAATTACTTTACAGAGAAGAGATTTAAATAAAAAAAGGATTATAAACCAAGAATGTGCTGCTTAATAAAAATATGACATGATAAGAGTGGGGGAAAACCGATTTTGTTCATTGTTAGATTTTTTTTATTCTGATGCATAGCTACTATATGCACAACAAAGCTGTTCAGTCCTGTGTCATCTTCAAAATTGCTGCTATATTTAAAGCCGTTGTTGTTACCACTCTGTGAGTTCATCTCATTGAAAATCTTCCTCTTTCTTTTTGACTCTGCTCTACCAAACATGATGTCCTTTAGGAAATATAACAGGTAGAGCACAAGTAAAGGGAGTGTTGATCTTTTGTGAAAAATATAACTAAGGTTAATGAACAATGTGCATAAAACTTGTCATACAGAAAGTAAACTTGATCTATAAATTTTCATTATAGATAATTTTTTAAAAAATATCCAGCTATGGGTCTCAATATTATAAAAGTCTGATCCATAATTGATGGTGAAAATGCAACAGAACTGAGTAAGGTTACTTTCTCTTGTCTGAGGGGTTGCCATGAGTCAGGCACAGACTCTAATTAAAGAAAACACTACCAGGAGGCAGATACCAAACTGTCTACTGAGTACAATTGTAGCAAGGGAGGAAGACACAGTAGCAAACTAAATATAAACTATATTTTCCAACAGCAAGTATGTCACATAATTCTGAAAAATGAAATCTTTAATATATTTGAAGTTCAATTTGAGGAAAAATGATTCTACTAATTGGTTCCAGCATAAAAGAGACCTTAAATAAGACACAGCATAGGGCAAGGTTCAGATCTAAGGTACAGAAGGCTGCCGTGAGTTGTAGTTGACTGTATGGTACTTAACAGCAAATATTTAAGAAAATAATTGCGTGGAAATCACTTTTATATTAAATCATATGTTGAAAATAATCACACAATAAAAGCATTTCAATGGCTTTATATGTATTGTTAAAAATAATTATCCAGACAATTTTGGGTTATTTATCTCATTAATAACTTGGTAACAATATATACACTGAGTGCTTTATATACACTGAGTGGTTTAGGGTTAAGTCGAGAGTTAAAAATCTCAATTATTTTTAATAGTAGGACTAAATTGAAATATCTTTTACAGTGACAATATTTCAATGAAGAACTGAAATAGATTATAGCTATATTTGTAAAAATAGTCACCTTTTTGTGTATTTGTATGAGTAGAAGAAAATTTATTTTCTAAAACATTATTTTTTGTTAAGAAAAGCAAATATTTATCATCCTTTCTTTAGACATGATATAAAAATTAAAAAATAAGCAAACACCATATTTTGAAAATCACAGTTAGTATTGCTAAGTTTTCTAAGAAATAGTGAATTACTCTGTTTCTTCTTTTATGATTAAATATCTTTGAATCCTGGAATGTAATAAAACATTATAGAAATCAAGCAGTGTATATCTCCTAATAGGAATGACAGTAACATTCTCCTCAACAGGAAAAGGTTACTAATTACCTAAATTATTATCCGTTTATCTTAATAAATTATGTATTCCTTGTAAGACCATTACAGCTAAATATCATGTTTTATTTTTTCCCCTATAGGAAATCTTTTTGCATAGACAAACTTATAATCACTGTTCTGTTTAACGGTTAAATAATGTATTTTTGTAAAAGAAATTTAACAACCATTTGTGAAGTAACTGCTGCTTTCATACTGTTGTCCATACAGTTGCATTACTAATCCATTGGCCTCACCTTTCTGATAGTTCAAATCCACAGAGAAACACGGGCAATCTCCTGTGTGATTTATGGTCTTGGAAACTCAATATAGGGCAAGCTATGAGTCTATTCAGAATTGATGACAGTAAGAATAGAAAGTCAAGAAGCCCTGATATGAATGTGTATTGTGTTGGGCTCGTGATTGAAAGGTGAGTAATCTGAATCCACCAACCACTCCATGGGAGAATGATTAGTCTGCTCTCATAAAGATTTGAAACTTTGGAATCTTTTGGAAGGTCTCTATGAATCAGAGTTGACTTGTTGACCATGGAATACAGGTAGGGTAGTCCATGGTTTGTTGTTATGTGCTGTTGATTTGCTTGTGACTCACAGAGAGCCCCTGAACAATAGCTCTGAACCCTTCTCAATCCTGAGCTAATCCAGAAAACCTATCCCCATTTCCCCAGTTACTGTCAATCCATCTCACTTTGGGTCTTCCTCTCCTGTTCTGACCTTCTACCATAATATCCTTCTCTAAGAACAGGTTCCTCTTAGCAGCATTCCTAACAGTTATTTAAGATGTTGATTGCTAATGGAAAGCTTGGAAGGCTTGACTCCACTCAGGAATACCCGGATAGAAAGATCTGGAGATCTATTTCTACATGATGACAACTATTAAAAACCCTGTAGAGCACAGTTCCTTCTACTCTGATAAACATAAGGTCTATGTAAATGTCATTGGCAACATTTTTGTTGTTTCATATAATTTCATGTAAGAAATTATGGGGGCATATAAGAGATAAAAAAGGTGTGTTTTCTAGTTTGGGGTTGAGACTAAGGTGTGGCTATTGTTCACAAAATGGTGTGAGCTGATTGGATTTGGCCTCATATTTATAAAGGCTTTTAGGCCTGAGCACCACAGGCCAAAGGGCTTGCTTTTTATGGATCTCCTAAATAAAATAGGTTTCAAAAGCAGGAGAGGCATCCACTTAAAAAAAATGCCTATGGAAACTATAAACTTGAAAAGAAGATGAAAGTTTTGTGCTCAAGACTTTTGTTCATAGGGTCATTATGATCTATGACTCTACAGCACTTAACAACACCAATGAGAGAGATAAAATTAACCAAAACCAGATTTTTACTTCAGTGGATTCACATAGAATCTGGGCTCCACAATCAAATTGTTTGAGTGTGAATCTGGGTTCCACTTCCAACCAGTGTGTGTTGTGGGAAAGTTATCTAATGTCTCTGTGCTTCATTTTTTCTTATTACTAATGTCAGCTAACCCCAGGCTGCACTTTAGGCAGTTCTCTGTTGATGTGCTGTTCCAGTCATTCTTGCATAATTTTCAGAAGAATCTTGCTTGCATGTGCTATCAATGATATTGTTCTATAATTTCTGCACTCTGTCGGTACACCTTTCTTTGTAATGGGAACGAATATAGATCTCTTCCAGTCAGTTGGCCAAGCGGTTGTCCTCCACGTTTCTTTGTACAGCTTAGTGAGCACATCTATCTAGGGCAGTGTCAGTGGAAATATGTCAATTGGTATAGGATCAATTTCTGGGGTGTTGTTTTTTGCTAATTCTTTCAGAGCACCTTGAACTTCTTCCTTCATCAGCACAGGCTCTTGCTCATATATTGTTTCATTAAATTGTTGTGTCCACCAATTCCTTTTGGTACAATGACTCTATGCTTTTTCCATCTTCTTTTAATTCTCCCTGAATCAATTAATATTCTGCCTAAAGCATCTTTAAGCATTTCAATTTGTGGCTTGAATTTGTTCTTCAGTTCCTTCAGCTTAAGAAATATTGAGTGCTCGCTTCGGCAGCACATATACTAAAACTGGATCGATACAGAGAAGATTAGCATGGCCCCTGCGCAAGGATGACACGCAAATTCGTGAAGCGTTCCATATTTTTTAGCAGATTGGATAAAAAAACAAAATCCATCAATATGTTGTCTACAAGAGACACACCTGAAAAATGAAGATAAAGACAGGCTAAAAGTA
>NW_006399770.1:17001207-17003490 GCF_000299155.1 Elephantulus edwardii
TTTGAGCTGTGGTTCTGGAGAAGAGTTTTGAATATATCATGGACTGCTAGGAGAACAATAAAGTTCCTCCTGGAGAGGGTGAAGTCAAACTGCTTCTTGGAGGCAAGGATTCTGAAGCTTCATCTGACATATTTTAGACATCTTGCAAGGCGGGATCAGTCCTTGGAGAGGGACATCATGTTTGGGAGGGTGGGAGAACCGCGCAGGAGAGGAAGACCCTTGATTAGATGGATTGATTCAATCACTGGGGTAATGAGGATAGGTGTGTTGGATACAAAAAGACTGACAAGGGATAGAGCAGGGTTTAGGGCTGTTATACATAGGATCACTATGAGTCTCAGGTGACTCAGTAAAACATAACAACAACAACAACTTCAGCTATCCTAACTACTTTCTACAATTACTATCAAGATTATATAAATTAAAATGCTTGACTCAGTAGTAAATGCCTAATAAAGGCTTTTAATTTATTACATCTAGAGTCTGAAGTCATATGAGGCTCATCTGACTGTACTCATAGTTTGTACTCTGAACACTAGTATTTATTTCTTAATAGTTTCTAAAAGTTAAGTATTTTACTTAAACAGATTCATTTATCACATAGAGGACTTCAGATGCATTTTTATCAAAAGAGTGGAAGAAGAACAGGATGTCGTAGTTCCGGTGATGCACCACTAAGTCAGTACTGACTCATAATTGACCCTCCAAAGAATTAAAAGCAGTGTCTTCCTAAAGCCAGTGTGCACGGCTGATCTGGTAGAGGTTCAACCTGACATTTCAGGTTTTTGTTCTTAAGGAGTTTCCTGAATTTGACTTTAGTTTTTCTTGTCTCCTCCTTTCTAAAGTCATTTTCAAGTATTTGTCCCCATGAATATTTTGCAGGGATCATTTGCATTATTTTCTATAGAGTAAGACCTTTTAGAATTCCTCAACTGACAGTTTCCCATCCATGCTGTTGCTTACTGGCTTATGTTAGCAAGTATATCTTACGGATATGTAAATCTTTTCTTATAAGATAAAGACCTGTGAGAATGCTAACTATAATCTGTAAAACAAAACAAATAATAGCTTATATTTGTGTAGAAACTATGATTAGAAATCATTATTATAAGCAGTTGATATTAAGTAACTTGGTCTTCAGAACAACCCTACAAATCAGTGGCTGTAATTTCCTCCAGTCTACAGTTGATAAAACTGTGGTTTTGAAAATAACTGGCCCAAATTATCAAAGTAGTAAAACTTGAATATCATCCAACACTGGGGCTACTAGACTTGATAGTTTAATCAGGAACCTCAGAGGAGTCAGGAGTCTGCCCAGGTATTTTCTGGAAGAGGAGCAGCCTTAGCGAGGAGGTTTCCTTTACTTCTTATGCATATTTCCATAGCATGACTACCTGATGGCCCCAAATAAATGTCAACTTTAGAATTTAAACAAGGATACACCCTTTCCTATGTGCCTATCCGTTTGCTTTTGCATATAATACAAAAGAATTTGGTACGACTTATAAATATTTTAAGATTCTCGTATAGACATATTTTTTTTAATCTTTTGTATTTATACTCTCAATCCAATTACTTATTTTGAATGTATGTTTTTGCACTAAATACTGTAGTGTGATTTTCCCCCCCTAGCATTTCTGAATCCTAAAATAACCTGGAAATAGGCATGTCTAAAGCTTATTTTAGCTCCATTTTGCAAATGAAGTAATTAAAAAGTATGGGCAAAACCTGTTTAAAGTTTCATGTAATTAGCAAAGGCGGGGTGTTCTTATTAAAATGTAACAAATTGAAATGTATATATGTTTACTTATGCATGAGAAGTGAAAAAGGAGTATGGAGTCAGAAAGGCTTAATACTCTAAAATTTCTATGCTAAATCATCTAGCTTTTCAATACTTATAACGTTGTAGTTATTTTCTTTCATTGTCTAATTCATTTTATGTACAAAACACAGCACAGAGAGAGCTACAATAAATCTCTTCTATCTAAAACAAGTTGGACACAAGTATAACTTGCTAGCACATAAAAAAAGCAACATCTAGTGGAGAAATTATATTAGAGGTCCTAAACTTATTCCTAGTAACCTCTCTGCATTTATCTGAAGAGGAGAGCTACTTATGACGATTTGTTGTTGTTCTGTGCCATCGAGTTGCTTGCGACTCATAGCGACCCCATGCCCAACGACCCTATGTAAACTCTGCTCTGTCCTGTGCCAATTACACCATCTCTGATACACCCATCCCAATTATCCCAGTCACTGAATCAATCCACCTCATAGAGGGCC
>NW_006399770.1:17003880-17015528 GCF_000299155.1 Elephantulus edwardii
TAATTTAAAGTAATTCAATCCTTTCCATTCTTATAATGAAATATGCCATGGAGTTGAAAAGCATTTGAGACTCACACTTATGTGAAGTTTTTAAAAAATTGTTTAGTCAATCTCTAAAAAGAATGTCTTAAATATATAATCACTTTCATTTCTACAAAAATAGATAGCAGAGACTGCAAAATGACAGTCTTCAATAACTCTATGCTATAAAGGGCTAGAAGTGAATTGAAAGGGTGAGAAAAGTAAAAAGCTGCCTGAAATTATTTGACATAAAATGTCTTCCTCCCACAAAAAGTGATTCTGACTTGTCTGTCAAAATTTTTGAATGAAACAGAACAGACCCAGCTTCCTTTAATCTAGAATGAAGTTCTTTATCCCTTTTTGAAAAATAATCCATTCAAATATTTCTTGGAAAGGTGGAGGAAGACTTTTGATGTTACTAAATTTTTCTTTTAAAAGCCTTGCCTGATAAGGCCAGGACATCTTTTAAGATTTCAGGAATAATGAGCGTTGAGTAAGAAGATAATCAAGTTAAATCCAGCAGCTGAGCAGGAAATTTTCCTTTCATGAATCTTCATGGGCTATTTTGTTTTTCTTAAGCCTGAATTCTTGTTCTCAACTTTTTTTAGTTTTCTATTCAAGACTACTTAAAGCCTGCAAACTTTATTAAAATGAAATGTTTTGGAGAAACTACCATAGTTTCTTCAACACTAAGTGTTAAAATTTGTATGGCATAATGCAATTTTCAACAATAATAATACTGATATATTGATGAGTTAGAAAACTGGACAACCTCAGAACAGCTTATTAATGATGATGTTTTTGCACAAAATGTGGTTATACAAATTTTCTTTCTATACTACATGGTTCATATTTTTTGTGGATATGGATGTCCTCGAAAATTAAAAAAAGATGTCATCAAAAAATACTTTGTTAACATAAAATGATGTCATGTTAAGAAGATAAGAATCCCTTCAAGGCAAGCTCAGTCCTAGCTTGTTCAGGGCTATTTTCCACAGTGCATGCTTACAGAGAGCACTTAATAAATATTTCTTGAGTGGATGAATGAAAGCCTTTAAGACGCTTAAAGGCTCCTAAGACAGTCAATTTAGAGGCTATCTTTAGAGACACATGAAATCTTTCTCAGGTGGGAACACTGCATTGCTAGATTCCACTGATTCATCTTTGGCCATTGCATGGGAAATAAAGATCATCCAAATACTTCCAGAGGTGCAAATCTCTGGAAATAAAGTCATTGACCAGGAGAAAACAAGCAAAATAAAAAGCATGCTCATGATGTTTGCTAAAACAGCACCTTTTCAGGAATATAGAGGTTTATTGCACATGATTTGATACACACATTCTACTTGGTGAGATCTACAGATTGAAAGGTTCATTGGGTTTTCAGAGCATGTATACATTGGGAAAGTCTGACATCAATGATGTCTCCAAATTATAGTGGAGCAATGATATCAGTTAATGGACTAAGGCATGCCTTGGGCCATGATCTTTTCAATAACTTGTTATGCATTTGAGAGCTGGACAATGAAAAAAGATGATAGAGGAAGAATTGATGCTTTTGAGTTATGGTGTTGGAGAATACTGGATACACCATGGACTTCCAAAAGAACAAACAGTTATGCCTTGTAGAAGAGGAAGTTGGAGTGCTTCTGAAGGCAATAATGGAGAAACTTCATATCACATACTTGGGTATGTTGCTTGAAGACGTTATTCATTGGAGAAGGACAACATGCTTGGAAAGGTGAAGGGACAGAAAAGGAGAGGAAGACTCTCAACCAGGTGGAGTGACACAATGACTGTAGCAATGGGGTGCATGGAGTCAGAGATTGGAAAGGTGGCACAGGATAGGACATACTTCAGATGTTATTGCAGTCAACTCAATGTCACCTAACAACAATGACAATAACAAATATTATCTTCATACACTTTTCCTTCACCCAATTTAACTTCTATTATCTAGTTAATGATTTGCATTCTCTTCTTCTTCCTCTTTGTTCTCTGGTAACTATCAAAGAATTTTTCTTTCTGCATATAAACTTTTTCTTAACATTTTATGATATTGGACTTCTACAGTGTTTGTCCTTTTTTTCACTGACTTTTTCATGCAGCATAATGCCTTCCATTCTAATGCGAAAACTATACTTGGACCAAGAGGCAGTTGTCAGAACAGAGCAGGGTAACACTGTATGGTTCAAAATTGGGAAGGATGTGTGCCAGGGATGTGTCCTATCTCCATACCTTTTCAACATGTACGCAGAACAGATTATCTGAGAGGCTGGGCTCTATGAGGAGAAGTGTGGCATCAAGATTGGTGGAAGATCGATTAACAATCTGCGATATGCAGATGACACAACCCTGCTTGCTGAAACTGAGGAGGACCTCATGCACTGCTGCAGAGGGTCAAGGACTGCAGCCTTCAGTATGGACTGAGGCTCAATGTCAAGAAGACAAAGATTCTCACCACTGGACCAATTGGTAGCATCAGAATGGATGGTGAAGAGATTGAGATTATTCATAGCTTCAGTTTGCTCAGCTCCACGGTCAGCACTCTTGGTACCAGCAGCCAGGAAATAAAAAACCATATTGTGATGGGAAAGTCTGCTGTTAGTGACCTCTCTAAAGTACTTAAGAGCAACGGTGTCTCTCTGGTGTGCCTGATACAGACCATGGTCTTTGCAATCACTTGTTATGCATCAGAGAGTTGGACAATGACTAGGGAGGATAGAAGGAGAATTGATGCCTTTGAGCTGTGGTACTGGAGAAGAGTATTGAATGTACCATGGACTGCCAAGAAAACAAACAGATTCATCCTGGAGAGGGTTCAACCAGGTTAGTCCTTAGAGGCAAGGATTCTGGGGTTTCGTCTGACATACTTTGGACATGTTGTAAGGAGGGACAGGTCCTTGAGAGGGACATCATGCTTGGGAGGGTGGAGGGACAGCACAGGAGGGGAAGACCCTCTATGTGGTGGATTGATTTAGTGACTGGGCTAATCGGGATGGGTGTGTCAGAGGCAGTGCGATTCGCACAGGATAGAGCAGGGCTTAGGGCTGTTGTACATAGGGTCACTATGAGTTGCAAGGGACTCGACGGCACATAAAAACAACATAATGTCTTCCATGTTCATTCATGCTATCCAGTGTCTTAAGACTTTTTTCATTATTTTTTATCATTCATTTCCCAAGTTACCATGTGTGTACGATTATTTATCTATTCATCTGTTGATGAATACTTTGGTTGTTACCATCTCTTTACTACTCTTTATATATTACAAATAATGCTGCAAAGAATATGTTTATAACTGCTTCTGTTCCTATTTCTCGAATATGTCCCTAGCAGTGGATAGTTTGAGTGAAATGATAGTTCTATTTCTGATTTTTACTGTGGGACCACACAGTTTTCCATAGGAATTTGTGCCATTTTACAGTTCCACTGGCAATGTATGTGAATTCTGGTGTTGTATAACATTGTTAATAGTAGCTACGGTCACCAATTTGAATCTACTAGGGTAGTTATGGGGCGGGGGGAGATGGCTAGTCTCTTCTGCAAGGATTTACAGCCTTGAACATTCTGATAGAGACTTGCTAGAAGTTGGAACTGATACAATGACAGCAGGTTTGGGGGGATTTGTTTTGTTTTGTTTTGTTTTAAAATAGGTAATGATAGAAATTACCTGGCCAACTTGTTAGAAGAAATTCATATTAATTTCCAATAAACTTTAAAAAAGATCCAAAAGAATGTGAAAATTATCAAACAGTATCTAATATCACATGCAAGCAAAATCCTACTTAATATTATCCCAAAGTGACTGGAACAGTAGTACATTGACAGAGAACTACCAGAAAATACACACCAGGTTTAGAAGTGGCTGTGGCACTAGACATTATCACCAATGTCAGATCGGTTTAGGCTGAAAGCATAGCGTATTATTTGCTATTCATAAGAAAGGTGGACAATGACCAAGGATTACAGAAGAAGAATTGATGCCTTTGAGTTGTGGTGCTGGAGAAGAGTATTGACCATACAATGCACCACCATGAGAGCAAACAGCTCTGTCTTAGAAAGGATAAAACCTACTTTCTATTTGGAGGCAAGGATTGTGACACTCTAATTCACATAGTTTGGGCATCTGGCCAGAGGGACTAGTCCTTGGAGAAGGACTTCATGCTTGGAAGGGTGGAAAAACAGCACAGGAGAAGAAGATCTTGGATGAAATAGATTGTCACATTACCTCAGGATTGGGTGTAGGTGTTTTGGAGTTATTGAGACTGGCTCAGGTTAGGGCAGGGTTCAGAGCTATTGTACATAAGGTTGCTATGAGTTTCAAGCAACTTGATGATACATAACAACTACAATGATGGCAAGAATTTACTAGTTGCTTGAATGTATTTTTTGGTGAAATATCTATTCATGTCTTCTCCCCCTTTTTAAATTGGCTTATTTGTGGTTCTGTTGTTTATATTTTTAAGTATTCTAAAAATTTTAGAGATTAGTCCCTTGTCAGCTATATCATTGCCAAATATTTTCCCCTATATGTAAGTACTTCTTTCTCTTTTTAGAAGAAGTTTTTGATGCAAACAAAAAAATGGTTTTCAGGAGGTCTTAGTAATTGAATCACTTTGTATTTTGTGTACTCTGGGTTATGATCGACAGTTTATTTATACCATAAATTCAATTCAACAACTCAACTCATTGCTGAGGGGTAGGAGTACACTTATCGCCGAACCTCGTGTGGATTTACAAGGTTGTAAATATCAAAGGAAGAAATTATCTGGTGGATTTGAACTTTTGGATTAGCAGCCTAACTCCTTATGGTCTGTACCACCAGAGAGCACTTCACCCTCTATAGAAGGACTTTAAGTTTCTGGAATTTTTTTCTTTAATAGTGTTTATAGTTTTAGCTTTATAACTTATAAAAGACACTGAATTTCTCTCCATTTCATTGTTTGTGTTGCTTTTGTGTGCCATTGAGTAGGAACCGACTCATAGCTAACTCTCAAGGTGGGTTTTCGGAGGCAGTAAATCATATGAGAGGAGATTGTCCATCCTCCCACAGAATAGCTGGTGGATTCAACCTCATGTTTTTGGGATCACAGTACATAGCCCTTTGTGAAATATCACCTGTCCATGATGCCTGGAATTATTTCTGAGTTCTTAGTTCTGTTTCAATGGTCTATATGTCTTCCATTGCACCAGTACCCAAACTGTTTTGACTACTGTGGCTGGATAATAGATCTTGAAATCAAGGAGTGTGAAACTACTTACTAAATATATTTATTTTCTTCTTCAGTAGTACTTAACTTATTGTTTATCCCTTTCCTTTCTATAGTAAACATTTAGTTGACTTTTCCATCTTCTTATTGACTATTTAGAGTTTCAGAAACCCTAAAAATTGGCTTTTCTAGCCATTATGTTAGCTATGTTTGGTGGGCCATTTCCAGCTACTTTAACTGTAGACACAAAGTCTTGCAAATATTCAACTCCAATATAAAAAGAGAGCTTTCTACACTGTGAAGAACGCTGGAGATGATGGTGGAGAGAGCTGGAAATTGTGGCACTGCTGTGAAGAGACTGCTGCAAGCAACCAAAGGAATCCTGCATTAATGCTACAGGTTTTGCTTGCTGGGTAATTGAATGAAAGCTGATTTACAACTGTTCACTGGATGATTGAAAAAGTCAGAGGCTTCGTGCATCTGTGCTGCTTCACTGAATCTGGTGTATCACGAATTGAGGAATTGTGCCTTGTTAATCTGGTTTGGGATTGCTGGACTAAACCTGAACTTGCTTTTGGTTCCCTCACTCTTAAACCTATTTCTCTAATAAATTTCACAACTATAAAAGTCTGTGGCCAACAATGAACTAACAAACCTAATGATTTCTATTAATAGGTGCAGGAGTATGCGGGTGGTGTATCTGACCAAGCAGCTATTTGAAACCAGCTGTGGATATATTGATTAGAAAAGTTGTCCTTTATGAAGTGGGTAGAAGTCAGACTCAGTCAAACCTATGGTGCATTGGTTTCTCTCACACTATTGATGGAACCTGGTTTGAGATTGCATTATATCTGTAGATTGCATTGGGTAGTATTGACAATGTTAAGTACTCCGATCCGTGAGCATGGTATGTTTTTCTATTTATGCAAGTCTCTTTTATTTTTTCAGTAGTGTCTATAATTGTCTTTGAATAAGGTCAATCCTAAATGCTGCATCTTTGTTTTTTATTTTATAAATAGTACATTTATAAAAATATCACTCTTATTTGCAGATAATATGACCCTATAGATAGATAATCACAAAATTTAACAAGGAAACTACTGAACGGAACTAAAAGATTCAGCAAAATGTCTGGGTACACAATCAACATACAAAAAGCAGTTGGAACCCTTTATACCAACTTAAATAAATCTGAGGAGATATTGAGTACTTTTAAAAAACTTTTTAAAATTGGTATTTTAATGAAAAAGTATAGAAAACTTGGATTTCCCTTCATTCATTGTTCCACATTTTCCTCCCCGCCCACTGTGCCCCACCCCTAGTTCTCTTTTCTCTTTGAGAAGAAAAAAATAACCAACTGTCATTGTTATACACCCTCCCCGCCCCAGTCCACTTTACTATGAAGCTCTTATTCTGGCCTTTCTCCATGAAATAATAACTAATCACATATTTCTCTTCGTTTATTGAGTACTTTTTGTAAGTGAAGTTTCGAGAGAACGTCCTAGTGATCTGCTTCTGTAAAGCTTACAGTCTGGCAGCTCTATGGGGCAATTCTTTTGTGTTACATGAGGTCACTAAGAGTTGAAATTGGCTCAACACACTGGTTCACAGCCACAATAACAAAAGCAACAACTGTTTCTTTTCTACTTATGTGCTCCTTCTTTGAAATCTGGTGGCCTACTGGGTAAGGAGTTGTCACTGCCAATCCAAAGGCTGATGGTTCGAATCCACTAGCTGTTACAAGAAAGATCAGCAATCTCCTCTCACACAATTTACAACCTCTGAAAACTCACTAAAGTTTCTGCCATGAGTTGGTTCCAACTCTACAGCAATGAATTTGAATTTTTAGGTTCTAGGAGAATATTTTACTGACAATGTTATGAACTACTACCTTCTAGTACACTGTTTTCTATTTTCTAATTCCGAGATCTTGAGGAAACCTTGTGAGTCTTAATATCTTGCAGTTATTTTGAACATTTTCTTCTGCACTATGCTTTTGAGGATTTCATAAATGATAACACCATTTTATAGCTCTACAACAAATGCAAAGGCAAAAACCACTACAATTTGAAAGTCTCTTACATGTTTGTCAATTTATCTACTTTCTGTAAGCTAATTCTTGTAAAATATACTAAGCTGTGTCTTACTGTTGACATTTTAGAGGACACAACTGAGATGCATGAGTATAAAATGTATGCCTAAAAAGACCAATAAAAATGGAAAACCCGAATTTCAAATTCTGGTCAGTATGTCTGAATCTAAACATTTTGGTTTGTACTTTTTATTATGAATTCATCCTACAGCAGCTTCTTTTCTCTAAGAACATGCACACTCTGAAAAGTTTCACAGAAACCAGAGTACAATCCTGAAATGCCAGGACTCATCCTGAAGCTGTCACATGCTTCCCCGCCATGATATATGGGCTTGAACTCGTTAATGATGAATCTCTAACAGCAGCAACTATGCAGGTAAAATGTCTTAACTAAGCAGATACTCAATCATTTTGGCACTACAAAATGTCTTAAGCGCTCCCACTATAATCATCTTTTCTCTTCTTTGCTACATTTGGAAGGATAACTTCAGGAAACATTAGACTAATGCCAAGCCCTATCCTAAGCATAGGCCAAGCACCGGGGCATCTTGGGAAGCGTGCCTCTGGGTCTCACTAGGCTTTTTTGAGCATTGATTATTTATTGCCAGAGTTCTAGTTATGTAGTTGTGTTCATTTAAATGCCATAGCGTAAGTGTATTCAGGTCTTAGTAGAGGTTTACCTTTATTTTTAGCCTCTCTGCTCTGGCCATCCTCTCATCTCTTACCCCCCAGGCTTCAAGATTTTGGCACTTTGCCAGGAGTCAGTTCCTGAGACAGCATAATGAAAGTTAATGGACCTCTAATTCAGGTAATTCACATGAATTAAAAATAACTTAGGAAACCATTTAAAACTCTATAAAATTAAATTTAAAACACTATGTGCAGAGGTCATAAGAGCGTGGTTGAAACTTTCTGTCACACAAAATAAATTTGAAACATTTAGAAGGAGAAAATAGAGTTTCTTCTCTCTTTTAGTTTTCTACAAATGAAATAATTTCAACAATGTTTTCTTGGTTCTAAATATATTCAAATATAACTTAAATATTGTAAATTAAAATTAATTATTGTAAATTAAAAAATGTAACTTAAAAAATTTTAGAGTGCTTGTTAAAACAGCCTTGAGCTGATGTTGAACTGATGATCAATTATTTTATAATTCGGAAGGTCTTTAATAATTAAGAGGAGTCATATATGGTAGCCTACTGGGTGAGAAGTTGTACTGGCAACTCAAAAGCATATGATTCAAATCCAGCAGTTGCTCGGTGAGTGGGAGAAAAATGGGCAATCTCCTTCTGTGTTATTTGTAGCTTGTGAAATCTTGCTGGAGGGTCAGCTATGAGTCAATTTGGACTTGATAGACTCACTGGTATATAAAAATGACAGCAACTACAATAAATAACTGAAAATTGTGAGATAAAATAGAATGTAAATAAAGGAGAAATTTTAAAAAATTGCTTTTGTGGGGAGCTTTGGTGGCCTAGTGGCAAGGAGCTGCAACTACAATCCACCAGATGCTCTGCCAGAGAAGGAGGGACAATCTCCTCCTGTACCGGTGAGATCTGATTTGATGGTACACTCACACAAAAATAATAAAATAAAAAGAATTTAAAAAAATTGCTTTTGTGCAGAACAACATTAAAATCTGTCATGACTATAGAATAATGGGAAGAATCTTGAATTTTCTGTAAAAGAGGCATAACAGTCTCATTTCTGGAAACTTTTTCTTTGCCACAGAAAACGGTAATGTTAAGCCTAGAGGGACTCTTGGAATCTTTTTGGAAATCCAAATTTCTCAATGCCATAAATATTTATTAAACCAAGCATTATGAATTCAAATGCACAGATCAGTAAGGTGCATTCTTGTCCACAAGGAATCTTCAATTTTGTTAGCATTAAGGCAGGCACTGGTTCTCATGGTGGTAAAAAGAATAGTAGCTGCAGGCAAAGAGTAAACCATTACATGTGCATTCTCTGAACGGCAATTGTGTCATGTGGGAAGTTTACATGATAGAATGATAAAACCAAGTGGGTAAGTGACATAGATTGAAGGTTTAATGTCCACTTGTTTAGCTTCTAATTTGGACACATTGTTGAATTATTTGGAATTTCAGTTTGGTTTTGGTGCACTTATTTTCCCATAAAGTGTTACAGTACAGTATACATCAAGAGTTTTGAGGCAATATTCCCCATGCATTCATTCATGTGTAACTCTATGTTGTGGATTCAGGTATTTAAATGGTGCAAATTGTTTAATGTCTTCACAAGGCAAAAAATTATTTGGAGTTTGAATCCATTCAGAGTCATTTCAGAAGGAAGGCCTAGAAATCTCGTTCTTAAAAAGTAAATATTGAAAACTCAGTGGTTTCAATATGAAATCTATTCTGGTCCATATTGGGTTATCAGCAGTTGAAGTCTGCTCAATGAAACTTTTTTTTAAAAAACTGGATGTCCACTGGTTACTTGGTTGTGTGAGTGGGTACTGTATCACAGTAGGTATGTGAAACAATATTAACCCATATCATATCCACTCTGCTCTTGAATCTATTCTGACTCCTAGCAACATTCTAGAAGGTTTCCAAGGCTGTCGGTCTTTATGGGAAGAGACTGAATAAACTGTTCATCTTTCTCCACTCACAAAGCAGCTGGTGAATTTGAACCCTTAACTTTTTAGTTAACAACCCAACTTGCACACTATGCCAAAAGACCTCTTAGAGAGTATTAAAAAAAAACAAACAAAACAAAACCCCAAAACCAACAACAACAACAAAAAGCATGCAGAATGTAGTAGAGGTATTAAGAACATAGTCTATTTTACTCCACAGAAATCCAGAATCTCTTCATGGGGAGGCTGCTATTGCAACCCTTATTTTACAGATGACACAATGATAACTGAGAACTTTAGAATCATTGTAAAAAAAAATCTATAGTTAGTAGGTGACTGACTGAATAACCATACCTACTGCATTCTTACATGAGGCAATCAATCTTGTATTGGCTTTGAAAAGGATTATAAAAATAATGGGGCCTAAAGGAACAGTTTATATTCATGAGAAGGTACATGTTGAACTATCTCAGAGGATTTCAGATATATTGATACTTTGTTTTGCAATTACTTTTGTTAATGAATGCTGAAACTTATTAAACTCAATTAACTGTCAAAGTAGGTATTTAAATGGAGTATGGAATATTTAAGTGGTTTCATGTTTCATATTTTTAAAGAGGTTCAGGTATTGTTTTTGTCTCTAGATTTATCTCAGGGGAAAATTAAATCAGTAGTACCTTTGTTTCAAAATCAAGCACAACATGACCTCTACCTAGCTCACATACATTTGTATCCCATGAGAATGTACTCTTGTAAATAATGTATACAATGGAAAAAAGTTCTGTATTTCAACACAGTGCCTGGAACAACGGCTTCGGACATGTTGAAGATCGCAGAATGGAAAAGGATAGGGCAAGGTTCTGATCTGAGGTTCATTGGGTCGCTCTGAGTTTTCGTCGATTCAATGGCACCTAATAACAACATTGCTAAAATTCTCCTGTGCCTTTCTTTCCCTCTCCCCCTCTCTATGCTCTTACATAGTCTTCAAAAAGCTTAAGAGACATTTCCCTGCCATTTAGATGCAGCTCCCAGTGTGTTGTGAAAGCTATTGAGGAACAACTAAAACAGATCTTGCCGTAAACATCCATCAGTGAGTGCCTCAGTCCTTATTTATCTTCCTCCCGTTCCTTCCACTGTGGATGTCATAATGGTCCATGTATTACTGCACTGCAAGCACGAGTAGAATACACAATAGAGCCAAAGGTAGAGTTCACAGAGAAAATGAGATAAACGCGCCCACAGCCATATTGAGCAGATGCCTAGTTCTTAATGAGAAGTGGGAAAAGATCGAAGGCTGTGCACACTCTTCAGAATCTGTAGGTGTTTTGGCTTGTGCCCCTACTATAGCTTGTAGGGAACTCATCAATAGCTTCTCCTAATAAGAACGGGCAATCCACTGGGGTTGTCTGAGTTCAGCTTGTCTCAGAAAAGCAGGCACAAGAATCTTTCTGAAGCTCTGCAGGCAGCCAGATAAACAGAATCAAAGTACTTAAGGCAATTTATCTTTGCCAAAAAGTAACAGGGCATCCTCCCACCTATCAGCGACAAGCTCATCTCCTTGTTCTCACATGGTCAACTAAGGGCAACCGACAATAACAGAACAGTTTGTTTTTCACAGGGCATGAATTTATTAAAATACTTGAAAATCTCATGGCAAAATCTGCATGGTCCTGGAATTCTTTTAGTTATAATGAGTCTGAAAGGTGCATTGAAAGGGATT
>NW_006399770.1:17015628-17062180 GCF_000299155.1 Elephantulus edwardii
CCCTTGCTAAACAGTTATTTTTTTAAAGAAAAAGAAACAAGATTTTGATATTTTACTTTTGTGCATATATTATATTCTCTAGAGAGATGAGGTGCAGTAGCTCCAAAGCTTTATAGTGAATAAGAATCTTCTGTAATCATATTTAAATGGAAGGTTAGTGGATTCATCTTTACTTATTCTCATCCAGGGACTGTTGTAAAAACCAGGGACAAGCATTTTAATCTAAGCTATGCAGTTGAAAATTGGACATAATTTCGAATTTTGTCACCTATTAACTGCATGTCCTTGAGAAAACATTATTCTTTGTGTACTTCAATGTCTTATCAATGAAGTTTTATTAATGTTAACACTAAATTCTATAGCATAATTGAGTAAGAAAAATAGTAACAATAACAGCTAAGTGTTTCGTGAATTCTACTCACTTTAAAGACATAAGAGCTTTACATGTTGTAGCTCCCTTAAGAGAAAGACCCTTAAGAGACGGATTGTCACAGTGGCTACAATAGCATAGTTCTGATTCTCAGAATGTCAAGAACAAGCTGCATTGAAAAATAAGGAACTCATGCAATATTATTCAAAATGGGTGACCCTGGAGGACATTATGCTGAGTGAGGTATCTCAGCCACAAAGGGACAAATGCTATATGGTGCCACTGTTGTAGAATGAGGCTGGCATTGGGGTGTGGGTAAGACTGAGAAAAACTGGATGAAATCTGTTTACGGCATTGAAGTCTATGGGGGAGAGAATAGTCTAAAAGTATTATATTTTTAGGGCATTATTTTTATCGTAGGAGTACGCAATGAGGGTTGCAGAGTGGATTATATTTGGGGGTAGGGGGTGGGCTTTGGGGAGGTGCGGGGGGAGATTGTGTACCAATGAGGGAGTTTTTCTTTTGCTTTTCAAGGAGAGGAGCAAACGGGGGGGGGGAAGGGGGGAGGGGTTCCCATTCTTTTCCATATGCCTCAATGAATGAATGGAATCCCAAAATCTCTGTAGAAGTTCATTGAAATGAAAAATAAACAACCTAAAGAAAAAAAAAAGAAGTATTTTGTTCTATTGCAGTCTATAAGTGACTCAGCAGCACTCAAAAAAAAACACAGTAAAAACTCCATAAGATAGGTTTTATTGTGCTCTTGCTCTCTTAGAGGTGGAAAGACGTCAACCAGAGAGTAGAAGGACTTCATAGGGTCCCCAAGGCTGTAAATCTGTACAAAACCAGATTGCAATATCTTTCTCTCATATGCAGCTGAAAATTCTGAACTACAAACTTTTCAGTTAGCACTCTGATAGGAATTAATTAAATTGTATACAGTTTGTAAATATGGTGACCACACCTTCTAGATTTCTTTTGTTCTGATCCCTCTACCTGTTTAACAAATTCAACCAAAACTACTTAAAAGAACCACAAATGTTATCATCTTACACATGAAATTGACACTTAGAACCAAGAAACTACCATCCAAACAGAGCAAGGGTGCACTGTATGGTTTGTTGTTGTTGTTATGTGCCATCCAGTCACTTGCGACTCACAGTGACCCTATATACAAGAGCTTTAAATGTCATTCTAGCCTGTGCCAACCTACCCATCTTAAACGCACTCATTCCCACCACTCCAGTCACAGAATCGATCCATCTCATCAATGGTCTTTCTCTCCTTAGTCACCCCTCCACTCTGCCAAACATGATGTCCCTCTCCAAGGACCAGTCCCTCCTTGCAACATGCCCAAAGTATGTCAGACGACGCTTCAGAATCCTTGACTCCAAGGAGCATTCTGACTTCATTTTCTCCAGGACAAACCTCTTTGTTCTTCTAGTCGTCCAGGGTATATTCAACACCCTTCTCCAGCACCACAGCTCAAAGGCATCAATTCTCTTTCTATCATCCCTATTCACTGTCCAACTCTCTGATGCATAGCATGTAATTGCGAAGACTACAGCCCGGCTCAAGTGTACCTTAGTCTCCAGCCTGACATCGTTGCTATTCAGTATTCTTGAGAGGTCCTTCATAACTGACTTTTCCAATGAAATTTGTCTCTTGATTTCCTTGCCACTGTTACCAAGAGTTTTGACTGTGGAGCCAAGTAAACTAAAACTGTTAACTATCTCAATCTCTTCACCATCATACTGATGCTGCTAATTGGCCCAGTACAATTTGGAAAAAAAAAGTGTGTGTGGCAGGGATGTAGCCTTTCTGTTTACCTCTTCAGTATGTACACTGAGCAGATCAATCATGTCTTCATAAAGAAATCCATTTGATGGGACCTAACAAAATCATGTTGACTACAACCCATTGTAATTCTACGAACAGATTTGACCCCTATTCTATACTCCACCATCCTCACATTCTGCCTTGCTCAAGACCCCTGTTGTAGATACTGTGTCAATTCAACTTGTTGAAGATCTATCTTTTTCTCTAACCATCCTTCACTTTTTCCAGCTTCATGTCTTTTACCAAGGACTGACCCCTACTATTCATATGCTCAAAATAGGTGAGACAAAGTCTCACTTTTCTTGCCTCTAAGCAATACTTCCTCCAATACAAATTATTTGAGACACTGGATTCTAAGAAGACAGTGGCATCAGGACTGGAAGAAGACTCATCAATAATCTTTGTTGTTCATATAATACAATCTTTCAATGTGGATTTCATTTCAAAATCAAGGACCAATAAGCAATTTCATGATAGAAGGAGAAACATTGAAATTGTCAACAACTTTTTCTTACTTGGATACACAATCATGACCACACAATCAATACACTTGGAAATAGCAGCCAAGATGTCAGGAAATGTATTGCATTTGAAAAGCCTGCTGTTAGGAATGTCTCCACGTTACTGAGGAGGAATGATATCCATTTGAAGACTAAGGCATGTCTGATTCAGGTCATAGGTTTCGTTCATGTTTTTTTGTTGTTGTTGTTTTTTTAAGCACTTAGTACGCACCTCATGGCTGGACAATGAAAAAGGATGACGGGAAAATTCTACGTCTTTGAGTTATAGTGTTGGAGAAGAGTGCTGAATATCACACAGACAGCCAAAAGAACAAACAGGTATGCCTTGGAGGAGATGCAGCCAGAATGCTCCTTGGAGGAAAAGATGAGAAAATTTCATCTCACATATTGTGGGCATCAACATGGAAATGTTACTCCTTGTAACATTTTGTACTCCTTGTAACATATTGCACCTTATAAGGTGCAATATGACTGGAAAGGTGAATGGATGGCAAAGGAGAGGAGGTCCCTCAACCAGGTGATTGACACAATAGGCTTGAGTGTATCAGAGGGTGTGAGTATGGCACAGGATAGGAAAGGACTTAAAGTTATTGTTTACAGAGTTGCTATGATTCATGCTTGACTTCACATCATACAACACCAACAACTATGTCTCTTGGACTTTACATTTATTATTTCTTTGGTAAAAAATGTGCTATTTTCCTATGAAGTAATTCCAGCTTAGCTTCCAAAGCATTTAATTTGTCTCTAAGTTTGCATTGCTTGAAATTTACTTCTCCCATTCTTTTCCATATGCCTACTTCCATACCAGAATTCCCACACATACTGTCATTGTTAGGTGCTGTCCATAGAGAATATATGAACAACAGATCTGAATCCTGTACTATTCAGTGTCACACTTACTGACACAATAGAGCCCACTGTGGCAGTCACCATGTCAACCGACCTGGTCAGGGATCTCCCTCTTCTTCATTGACACTCCACATGTGTGAGCATCATGTCCTTTTCCAGAAACTAGCTTCTCCTATCAACCTTTCTCATCATCTTTGCCTACAGAGAGCACTCTTGGTGTACCTTCTCCAAAATATGTTTTTGCTCTCTCTCTCTCTCCAACACCACAGCTCAGAGGCACCGGTTCTTCTGTCATCTTTATTCATTGTCCAGCTTTTAGATACATAATAAGTCATTGGAAAGACCATGGCCTGGATCAGATATAACTTAGTCCTCAAATTAACATCATTACTCCTCAAAAATTTGGAGAGATCCCTAATATCAGACTTTCCCAGTGAAATATATCTCCTGATTTCCTGACTGCTGTTACCAAAGGTTTAAATTGTGAATCCAAGTAAGATGAAATTGTTGACAGTTCCAATCTTTTCTTCATTTATCATGATGTTGCCTATTGGTCCAATGGTAAGAATTTTTGTTTTCTTGAGATTGAGATGTAATTTGTATTGAAGGTTGCATTCTTTGATCTTCTGTAACAAGTCCTTCAAGTCCTCCTCACTTTCAACAAACAAGGTTGTGTCATCTGTTATATCAGGGTTGTTGTTGTGTTGTGGGATATTTCCCTGTTTTTTTTTTGTCCATTTCTTTTGTTTTATGCTGGTTTACTTAGAAATTTCGTCTAGTGTGAGATAACACCCTCTGGTGCTACATTCCTCTTCAAAGACCCCATCTTCTTCAACAATTTGCTCAGAATACAGCTTGAATAGGTATGGAGAAAGAATACGACCCTAAAACATTCCCTTCTTAATTTGAAACCATTAAGTATTTACTTGCTTTTATACACAACAGCCTCTTCCTGGACTAGGCATAGATTTCCCATGGGCACAATTAAGTTCTGTGGGATTCTCATTCCTCTCAATGTTAGCCATAATTTGTTATGATCCACACAGTCAGATGTCTGCATAGTCAATAAAGCATAAATAGTCATTCTTCTGGTATTCTTTACTTTCAGCCAGGATCCATCTAACATCAGCAATGACATCCCTGGTGCCACAGTCTCTTCTAAATCCTGCTTAAACTTGTGGTAGTTGAACTTCTTACGAACAGATTTAAAGCACTGAATATCAATGATCAAAGATCAGATGAGTTAATAGATGCTATTAAGGGTATCATCCATGAAGAAAGCAAAAAGTTCATTACAAAGACACAAGAGAAAGAAAACCATAATGGATGTCAAAAGAGACTTAAAACTTACACTAGATAGTCAAGAAGGGGAAACATGCCAAAATAAAAGAGCTGAATAGAAGATTCCAAAAGGTAACATGAGAAGACAAAGCAAAGTATTATAATGGATAGTGCAGAGAGCTGGAATTGGAAAATGAAAAGGTAATAACTCGCTCTGCATTTCTCAAGCTGAAAGAAATGAAAAACAAATTTAAGCCTCGAGTCATAATATTGAAAAATGCTATGGACAATATATTGAATGACCTAGAAAGTATCAAGAAGATGATGAGAATAAGCAGAATCCCTGTATCAAAAAGAACTGACTGACACTGAAAACTTTCAGGAAGTACCATATGATCAAAAGCCAATGGTAAAGAAAGAGGAAATGGAAGCTGCATTGAAGGCATTGGCAAAAAATAGAACCCAAAGAACTAATGAGATACCAAGTAATTTACTTGTTCCAATTCTCAGATACAGTCCTGGATAGCTCACCAGTCTATGCCAGGAAATTTGGAGGACAGCCATCTTGCCAATGGATTGGAAGAGATCTGTATTTGTTCTTACTCTCAAGAAGGTGATCCAACAGAAGGTAGTAACTATCAAACAATATCATTAATATCACATGCAAGCAAAATACTGTTGACGATCCTCAAAAAATGGCTAGAACAGTTCATAGATAGTGAACTGCCAGAAGTTCAAGCAGGATTTAGAAGAGAAACATCTATTGGATGTTACGAATGTACTACTTCTTTCTACCTCAGTCCTTCAGACTTACTGGAATATGCCATGCTTTATTAATAAAATGGTTTACCCTCACTCTACAAGCAGTAGCAATATCATTTCATGGGTTTCTACAGGTCACCCAACACTGTTAGTGTACTTTGCACTAATATATGCTAATTCCATTCTGAATCACCTTTTGTTGTTTTTTATCTTTGCATCCTCCTCTGTGGACCATATTGCTCAAAATATGAAATAGATTCCTATCTCATATAATTTCCCTAAACAACACTAACAGAAAATTCTGTTCATGAGAGGCAGATTAGGAGTATGAACTAGGTACTCTGGAACCTGATAAAAATAGAACAGTAGATGCTAAGTCAAAGAAGTCCTTCAGAGTTAACCTATTCCAATCAGGGTAATAGCCCAAATCTTTCCAAGCCTTACAAGGTGTAAATATTTTTAACCCAATCATTTACATTCTTCTAGGTAGTGTAAATCTGGTATCTCCACTTGCTGTACAGAGGTAACTCTTGGTTGCTGTGAAGCCAAATACTATTACCCGTGGTGGACAGTGTTTGGTGGAGCTCCCTGATTAAAACAAGCTTGGAAGCAGAAGTGGCATCCACTTCCACAATAGCTTGCCTCTGGAAACCCTATGAACCTGGAGAAATGACAAACGTTATACAGGATGTGTCCAGGACTTTCGTTCATAGGGTCACTATGAGTCGCCTGAGACTTGACAACACTTAACAGCAACACAACAACATCATTTACACAGACTGCTAGAAGAACATAGGTACATAGGGTTTTCAGAGGCCTGCTATTTTGAAAGTGGGTGGCCAATCCTTCTTTCTAGTGTATGTCAATCTGAATGTTCGGATCTAGAGAAGTATCCAACAAACAGATAAGCATTTTATAGAAAAAGTGAAAATATATTCCTTATTGTGGAAATAACCATTAGTTTCAGTGTTGTGCCTGCCCTTGGCTCAAGTGCCCTGAACCACTTATTTCTTTGCTCCTCCATCCATCAAGATACCCCTCTACTTCTATCCACTCCTTCTTCACCTATCTCCTATTGTCTAGCCCTTGATCTGATAGCTTATATCTAAAGCTTCCTTGGTTTCTGTGATTCCAGATTCATCAGCTGCTAACAGTTTCTTATGCTGCATTTGAGCTTTGGTGTTGGAGAGGAGTGCTGAAGGTGCTATGGACTGCTAAGAGAACAAACAGATTCATCCTGGAGAGGGTTAAACCAGGCTGCTCCTTGGAGGCAAGGGTTCTGAGGCTTCGTCTGACATACTTTGGACACGTTGTAAGGAGAGACTGGTCCTTGGAGAGGGACATCATGCTTGGGAGGGTGGAGGGCAGGAACAGGAGGGGAAGGCCCACTTGGAGAAGGATTGATTCGGTGACTGGGGTAGTCAGGATGAGTGTGTTGGAGGCAATGAAATTGGCACTAGACAGAGCAGAGTTTAGAGCAGTTGTACATAGGGTCGCTATGAGTCGCCAGCAACTCGACGGCACATAATAACAAAAACAACAACTAGAAGAACAAACAGTTTCATCTTGGAGAGGGTGAAACCAGGCTGCTCCTTGGATGCAAAGATTCTGAAGTTCCATCGGGATTCAGAGCTGTTGTACATAAGGTCGCTATGAATCCCAAGTGACTCCACGGCACTTAACAATAAACAACAACTTACTGACTCTATTTTATACTACTCTATTGCTGTCTCAGAGATATATAGTTATACTGGCCTCATTGCTATTTGTAAAACTAGAAATGGTTCCATGTTGAATTGTTTTGTTCCTCCCCCCCTTCTTTTCCTTCTATTAGGAATGCTTTGCCCCACACTGACCAAGCTCATTTGACACTATTTTCAGATCCTAAATGTTTCATTATTAACAGTGTGGTCCCTGGACATCCTACATGTCCACAGTATCTGGTCCTTCTCACAAGAGTAATTTTCTTCTAATCAATTATTAATACCTTCAATATTTTATATACTTTTGCTTCTTTTAGTTGATGCTTCTTCTCATGATAATGTTAACTCCTTGAAAGCAGACTTTTACAGAGTTTAATGAATTTATTCACTTGTATCTCCTGGGTCTCTTAAACAACTAATTGCTTACTAAATATTTCCTGAGTGCATTTGGTAATTTTCATTAAAAATTATGGCAAGTATTAGATTTGTTTTAAAATGCCAAATTGTTACCAAATAATTCCAACACTTTTCACTGAACTATGGGGTTTGTTCCCCCTATTTATGAAATATATTTCTTAAAGAAATATAGATGATTTTTGGGTTTTCTATTTTACTGAGATCTGACTATGTCTATTATTAATTGTGCCTTTGCTTCTGAGACAACTCCAGCACAATCTATAGCTAGGAACCCTGGTGTGAACTAAAACGGTTCCTTAGGTCTGAGTCTGTCCCTGAACCTGAATAACAGGTTTGGTGAACCTGAATAACTAGTTTTGGTGGCCTGACGGTGACTCAACCTTTACCTGACCATTAGGAGTGACCTGACTATTGCAATTCTCATCAAGACCATCAGCATAACCTTACTTTAATACGATGTGCTTCACAGCACATGCTACTTTCACTAAAGTAGAAGAAAAACTTTGGCCTGATTGAGCTAAAGGTTATTAGGGTCCCTGCTGCGTTTTCCCATTCACTCAACTTCTTATATTGCTCCCTGGAATATATTAAAGCGAAATTTTATTAGACACACTCTGTTCCTTACAGCTGCTTCTCTCAAGGTATTTGTAACAAGTTCCCCTGAGGTTAGAGAGAATTGGAGTGTCTCCATCAAGTATTCACCCAAATCATCCTCCCATGCTGAGAATCAACATATTTGTCAGGGTAAGTCCCAGATGCCTTGTCTTTTTCTATCTAGGCCAAAATCCCCACCCACTTAGAGTCCTTGTTGAAAGACTGGCACTGGAAAAAGAGGATTTTTTTTTCTATTCATTTTAGCCCCATAGTCTTATTTTGCATATTGCTTTTAGACAATGTGACGGGGCAGGCCAGTCTCCTTTTGTAAAGTCCCTGAAATGCTATATTTAAAAAACAAAATCAGCGCCCTAGAAAACAAGCCATTTAATCATTGACACAAACACCTTCCAGCCCTTCAGGTAAAAAGAAAGGCTGCAGCTCATACACTAAATCTCTTTTAATTTTTATCACCAACTACCTCTCCTTATTTTATGTTTGTTTGTTTCTAAACTTCTTTGGAAATGAAAATCAAATGAAGAAATGAAGTCATGAAAGGAAAAATAAGTAGTTAAAGTAATTTATATTCGAACAAAATTTTACAACTATGTTTTTGCATTCATCTGACAGATCAATACTCATTGCTCATTCATGGTTATATATGCTTAGATATGTTAAGTCTACAAAGAAAATTATAATCACTCCATGTTGTAAAGGATCCATAATAGTAGCAATATAAATTTCTAATCCCTTGTTAAGAGTTTTTATGACAAACTTGAGTATATATTTTATTTTTGGTTTATTAGTGCCTGTTTTGTTTGTGGGGTTTTTTTTCTTAAATAAAATTTTTATTTTATACTGGTTTACTTACAAAGGTCATATACATTGTTTTTCATACCAGATCTTTTGCATTTCCTTTATTTATCCCTCCCTTCACCCATCAGATTGTAATTCCCTCTGCTCTGACCTTTCACCCCTTGGCTTCTCATATATATATTTTACTAATCCTTAAGGGACTGAGCTATTTCACTTAGTATAATGCTCTCCAGATGCTCCCAAGATAGGTAGTAATTTTCAAAATAATTTCTGTATACTGTGTAGTATTCAATTGTGTGAATGTACCATAATTTCTCAATCCATTAGACTGTGATTGGACAGCTGCTCTGTTTCCATGTTATTGTGATGGTGAATGATACTGCTTTGAGCATTAGCATATCAGTTTCCATTTGTGCCTCAGTTCCCCTTTTCTTGGTGTACATTCCATGAAGTGGAATAGCTGGTTCATACGGAATTTCTATGTTCAATTTCTAAAGAAATACCAAACCGCCTCACAGAGTGGTTGTACCATTTTACAATCCCACTAACAATGTATGACAGTTATTATCTCTCCACATCCTTGCAAACATTTATTATTTGCTGTCCTGTTAAACTTTTCCCACTGTTACTGGCATGAGATGGTATCTCATTGCAGTTTTGATTTGTATCTCTCTTGTAGCAAGAGATTTGAACTTTTCTTCATAGATCTGTTAGCCATCTGATTATCTTCCTCTGTTAAAAGTCCTTCCATGTCTTTTGCCCATTTTGTAACTGTTATCAGTCTTTTTCTTGTGGAGGGCCTGTAGGATTTTGTATACTTTTGATATGAGACCCTTGTCTGAAATAGTAATGCCAAATGTTTTTACCAGTCAGTAGGTTTTCTTTTCACTTTGTTAGAAAATGTTTTTGATAAACACAGGGATTTAGTCTTTAGAAAGTCCCATTCATCAATTTTATCCTCTTCACATTGTGTATTTCTGGCTTTATTTGGCTGTCTCTTTATACAATAGACTAGGCTATCTAAGCTTGATTCCAGTTTGTCTCTGATGAACTTTCTAGTTTTGTCCTTTATTTCCTGGTTTTCAATCCATCTTGAATTAACTTTTGCATATGGTGTGAGATGTGGATCCTGTTTTACCTTTCTGCAGGTTGTTGTTGTTGATTGTCAGAGTCGAGCACAACTCATAGCAACCCTATGGACAAAAGATCTGAAGCCTTTCTATAAACAGTAGCAATCCAGTTTTGCCAGCACCATTTGTAAAAGAGGTGGTCATTTCCACATTTGATGGGGTTTTTTCCTTGTTGAATATCAGTTGACTATAGATAGAAGGTCCTTTTCTGAGTTCTCAATTCTGTTCTATTGGTCTATGTGACTGTCATTGTTATAGTTCCATTCTGTTTTGGTTACTACCACTGGATAGTAAGTTTTGAGGTCAGGGAGTATTATGCCTCTCACTTGATTTTTGTTTTTCAGAAGTGCTTTGCTTATTAAGGGTCTCTTAAAGGGAATGAAGGAGATGGTGGTAAAGGGAGGGAAGGAAGGAGGACAGGACCACAATGTACGCTTCAAAGAAGGAGGTGGGACCAGGACTATATCTGTTAGCTGTGTAATTGGAAAGGGTTTATTATCTACTTTTTGGCTAAAATAATTTTCTGTCAGATATTTTTCTAAAGCTAAGCATCCAAATTAAGACAGACCAGGAATAAAGATTGGCCATATCCTTTCAAAATAACAGGCCATCAAAAGCTTTATGCATATTAGACCACACTTAGAATACACTAGCAATTATGACACCAGAGGCAAAGCCCGCATATTGGGAATCATAAGAGAGGAGAAATAGCTGCAAGCAGATTCTATTGGTTTTAAAGTGTAATTTGAGAAGTACGAATGTTGGAAAAATGGACATTGTTAAGGAAGAAATGGAACAAATAAAAATTGATATACTAGGCATCCACGAAATGAAATGAATTGGTGTGGGGAATTTTTTAATAAGACAATAATTTGATTTACTATGCCAGAAAGAAAAAGGTGTGGTAAAAAGGGATCCCATTCATAGTTAAAAAGACCATTTATAGATCCAACTTGAAATACAGTATTGTGAGTAATAGGATAATATCCAAACACATGGAAGGAAGACTTATTAATGTGACTATCATTCAAATACAAACACCTACAATCAGATCCAAAAAGGAGGAATTAGAAAATTTTTGCCAACCGTAGCTGTGGGAAATCAATTGAACATGAAACCAAGATGCATTAATAATAATGGATGACTGGAATGCAAAAGTTGGGGACAAGGAAGGATCAGTAGTCAGAAAACACGGACATGATGACAGAAACATGGCTGGAGATAGAATAATAGAGTTATGTACAATCAATTTATTCATTGAAAATGACTTTTCTAAGTAACACAAATGGCTACATAGATATCACCTGATGCTTAACACAGCAATCAGATTGATTATACGTGTGGAAGGAATAGTTGGGGAAGCTCAATATCACCTGTCAAAACTAGAGCAGGTGCTGATTGTGGAACAAACCATCAACTACTAATATGCAACTTCAAACCTGAAGCTAAAGAAAATGAAAATAAATCCACAAGAACCAAAATTTGACCTTGAGTCTATGCTACCTGAATTTAAAAACCATCTCAGTAACAAGTTTGAGACCTAGAACACTATGAATGAGGTCACTCCATAGAGGGAAGGAAAAGACTAAAATGGATGTCAAAAGAGACTCTGAATCTCTAGAGACTGCTTTTCTAAGAAGTGAAAGCAAAGGAAGAAACCAGGAAGTTAAGGAGCTGAACAGAACATTTCAAAGGGTAGCTAAGGAAAGTATTATACTGAAATGTACAAAGAACTGGAGTCTGAAAATCAAAATAGAAAACTTGCTCTACATTTAGCAAGGTGAAGGTACTGAAAAACATCAAAATCCCGAGTGGCAATACTTAAGTGTGCTATGGGCAGAATAATTGAATGACCAAAGAACATCAAAAGGAGATGGAGGGAGTACACAGAGTTATTGTACCAAAAAGAATTGGCAGGCACAGAAGAATTTTATCAAATAACATATGATCATAAGGCAATAGTGATGAAGAAGGAAGTTCAAATCGCTGTGAGGGAACTGGCAAAAAACAAGGCCCCAGGAACTGATGGAATATGAACTGATATATTTCAACAAAGAGGTGCTGCCTTGAATATGCTAAGTAGGCTGTGCCAAAAATCTGGAGGACAATCATGTGGCCAACTAACTGTAAGAGATCTATATTTATACTCATTCAAAAAAATATGATCCAAAAGTATGTGGGAATTATTGAACAATATGACTCGCATCTTTAGAAACAGGAGTGGCATCAACTTCCTAAAAAACATGCCTCTGGAAACTCTATGAACTTTGGTAAATGATGATAGTTACAAAAAGTCTTCAGGCCTTTTGTTCATAGTGTCACTGAGTCATGCTCAACTCAATTGAGACTTATATCACATGCAAGGAACATCTTGCTGAAGATTATCTAAAAATGAATGCAACAATACATCATCAGAGAACTACTTAATGTGCAAGTTAGGTTTAGAAGAGGTTGTGTCACTAGGAACATCATAGACAGTGTTAGATGTTTATTGGCTGAAAACAGAGAGTACCAGAGGAATGTCTGTCTGTGATTCATTGACTATGTAGAGGCATTTGACTGTGTGGATCACAACAAATTTTATCTAACCTTGAGAAGAACGGAAACCCAAGAACACCTGGTTGTACTTATGGGAAACATATACTTGGACCATGAAGCTGTCCTCAGAATAGAGCAAGGAAATACTTCATAGCTCAAAATCGACAAAGGAATGTGTGAGGGACAGGTGTTGTCTCCATAACTTTTCAATCTATATATGGAGCAGCTCATTCAGGGCTGGGCTTAATGAGGAAATGTGTGGCATCAGGATTAGAGGAAGACTTACCAGTAACCTGTGATATGCAGATGGCACAAGCTTGCTTGCTGAAACTGAAGATCTGAGAATATTCTGTAGGGCAAGGACTGCAGTCTTCTATATAAGTCCAATATCAAGAAAACAAAGTTCTCACCACTGGGACAATTGGTGGCACCATGATAGATGGAGAAGAGATTGGGATTGCTAACAATTTCAGCTTGCTCAGTTACACAATCAACATTCTTGTCATCAGCAGTCAGAAAATAAAATGACAAATTCCATTGGGAAAATCTGCTATCAAGGACTTTTTGCAGAGTGCAAAAAAGCTAATGATGTCAGTCTAGAGACTTAGGTGTGTTTGATCCAGCCAATGGTCTTTTCAATTACTTTCGATGCATCAGAGAGTTGAACAATGACCAAGGATGTCAGAGTTGAACAATGGCTAAAGTTGTGGTACTTGAGAAGGGTATTGAACTATTGAACCTTGAAAGGGTGGAGGGACAGTGCAAGAGAGGAAGATCTTGGATGAGATGGATAGACACAGTAACTGGGCTAATAGGATTAGGTATGTTAGAGGCATTGAGATTGGCTTAGGAGAGGGTAGAGTTCAGAGCTATATTGTTCATAGGGTATCTATGAGTCACAGATGACACGATGGCACATAACACCACCACTAACATAATCATGAGGGAGCTCTGGTGACCTACTGAAAAGGAGTGACACTGCTAACCTGAAGACAGGTGGATTAAATACTCTAATTGCTCTGTAGTAGAAAGATGAACAATCTTTTCCTATGCAGTTTACTAACTCTAAAAACCCATTATAAGATCAGCTATAAATTTGTCCTGACTCGATTATACAGAACAATAACTATATAATTGTAGCCTCTATGTAAATAGTGCTTTTTTATGTTGCATACTCTTCTTCTAATTCTTAACATCCATTAAAAATAGTATTCATTCATACTTTATTATGTTGTTGATGTTGTTATGTGCCATTGAGTCACTTGTGACCGTAGTTTCCCTATATCCAACAGCTATGAACTCTGGTCTATCCTGAGCCAACCTTATTGTCTCAGACACACACTTTCCTCCATTACCCTGGTCCCGGAGTCAATCCATCTCATTGAGGGTCTTCCTCTCTTATGCTGTCTCTCCACCCGTTAAAGCATAATGTCCCTCTCCAAGGACTAGTCCCCTCTGGCAACATGCCCAAGTATGTCAGACAGAGCTTAAAAACTCTTGCCTCCAAGGAGCAGCCATTTGTTCTCTTAGCAGCCCATGGTATATTCAGTACTCTTCTCCAGTGCAACAACTCAAAGGCACCAATTTTTCTTCTATAAACCCTAATCATTGTCCAGCTCTCTGATGCAAGTAATTGTGAAGACTATGACCTGAATCAGGAATGCCTTAGTCTCCAGAATGACACCATTGCTCTTTAGTACTTTATTATCACTATGGTGAATTAATAAGAATTTGGTGACAGAATCTGCTAAAATATATAATCTGCATTAAATTTCCATCTTGATTTTAGATGAACTCAATAAATATATTTTCACAGGAAAGAGGATGTTTATAGGCCTTGAGGGTGTGTGGTAGATGTATTATAAATGTAGTATTTGTGACAGACAATGCATTTATTCTCCCTTATTTATTAAAGCCAGAAATTGCAGAAATGTTTTCTGCCAGGAACACACAACAGTGAAAACTGGACCAATAAAAGACTAGATGAAAGGCAAACTGTGGAACCTAGGGGATTCCTCTACTTTCTTAGATTTTATTCCGAATTGCATTAGAACTTTCATATTTTTAAATTTTGTGCTATGTGGGTATGTCTTGGGAAAGAATATTTTTTTTTGCCTTTGCATTTGTACAACTTCTGTTTTTGAACTTTAAAACATACAGGTCCTGCATGTTTATTTATTTATCTATTTATTTTTCTGCAACAGCAAGTCTCACTTAAGCTACAGGAAAATGCAAATATGTTCAGTGAATGAAGTCAGAGGCAAATATCCTTTGATTTTTTTTTCAGCTATCCAACATTTTTTATCCATAGCTACATCTTTATCTAACATGTAAAATTGTCTCATTATCTCATTACCAAATCCTAGAAAACTGGCAATCACAAGTGGCATTTGGGGTTACAGTAGAGTATTTGTTTTCTGAATTTTTGCAAATGGATACCCACTAGCTACAAGTTGGTACCTTAATAAAACAGGCTGGATATAAAACTAAGTTAGTTCATGGAATTATGTGACCCTGTGTAACCGAAGCAGTTCTTCTGTAGACACTTTTAAGTGAAGTAAGAGGAGGACCTTTTCCCACCTCATTTCACAGAGAGCAGTGAGGGACCAAGACAATCACACTGTGAGCGTTTTGGTTCCAGACACAGAGTAGAACAATGAAGATCAGCCATGACCGTAACAGAACGGTGACTAGAAACATCCTAGATTGCACTAAACTTAACTATGGCAGAGGTGAAAAACAGCAAAATACGGTGATGGGAAAAGGAGACCTGGGAATGGTTGGTTCAGCAAGGAATGCTAGGACAGTTGGTAATCTAGATAGAATTTCTCAAAAGCAAAAGGCAAAATTCCATCCCTTTGTCCTTGAATCAGAAGAAACTCATAGCTGAACCATCTGTGTTTCTGAGACTTTACAATGTATGAGAGAAGGTTACACATCTTTCTCCTTCAGAGAGGGATACTACTGGTAATTCCACTGAATATTCTGAAAATATTCCAAAGGTCAGGAATTTTGAATGTAGAGCGAAAATATTATAATTCTATTGTTTGGATATAACAAAGTTGTTCAAGTTATTTCACTCAAGTCACTGGAGGAGACTGGTTAGGATATCTCTGTCACTCACTTCTCTTATGCTGCTATTAACACATGAAATGTAACAAAAAGGAGAAAAAAATCCACAAAGACTAAAAAAAATTTTCACAAATATTGAAAAGCTTTTAAAATCTATGGCATTTCAGAAACTATACTATAATCTACTAAGGTGTTAAAACGTAACAGGAAGCCAGTTGCCTTGAAGCTTATTACAACGCAAAGCCACCCCATGTGTATCGGAAAACAAAGAGGTTTCTGCTAGGGTCCCATGCCTTTCTTCTATCGCATCTGTAGATGACTTCAACCTACAACCTTCCTGCTAACACCTTAGTGCATTCTTTTGCACAGCTCAAAGAGCCTAAAATATAAGTAGAGTTTACTAAAACTAAAGGTTCAATATCTTTATCAGCTGCTTTTATATGGCAGCCAATAGAAAACTGTAAGAGATTTTCAAATCAGCTTAATTTTTTTTTTTCACTTTTAAAAGGCTGTTATTAGATAAATAGTAATATGTACGAATGATTATATAAAAAGCAACACACTTGAACAAAATGCAATTGACTGAAAGATTGTATAAAGCACAACATAAATGCATGAATACACTGGATGATTGTATGCAATAATAAAAATATGAAAAAATGTGTAATTAAAAGTAATATGTGAAATACATTGTGTAATTCATAAATCACATTCATAATCATTTCAAATATTACTGAAAAATGGCCTTTTCAAGAAAATGTTTTAACTCTGATTCTCTAAATAAGAAAATCAAGGTTTAGAACAATTAAATTTCATTCTGTGTCACAGAGACTTTAAACTTTTCTTTGGGTTCCAATTAAAACTACCCAGCTATAAATAACTAAATCCAGAGTGCCTCTTAATAATCTTTTTTTTTAAATTTTGTTTGTTTCTATTTAGTTACTTTCAACTCATGACAAGCCCATGTGTGTGGAGTAGAACTGCTCCAGGAGGTTTGCAAGGTTAACATTTTCTGAAAGCAAATTTCCAGGTCTCGCCCGCCTCTCAGACATCTCTCAGTATTTTCAAATCTTTAACTTTGTTAGTTAGTAGTCAAGCATTTAATTATTTCTGCCATCCAAATACTCCTTTAATAGTTCTAGGCTTATGTACATATAAGCAGTTCTGAAGAAAGTGATAGCCCCAGAAAGCCATATGTTGTTGTTGTTGGGTGCCTGTGAGTCGAGTACAACTCACAACAAACCTATGAACATCAGATCTGAACCCTGCCCTGTTCTGTGCCATCTTCATCTTCTCTGCCACACAAGAGCCCATTGCTACAGTTACTATGTCAATCCGTCTTCTTGAGGATCTCCCCCTCCTTCACTGACCCTCCACTTTTCTGAACCTGATTTCTTTCTCCAAGGAGTATCCCCTCCTAACATGTCCAAAGTTTCACCATTCTTTCCTCTAAGGAACATCCTGATTGCACTCTTAAAGATATATTCATTTGTTCTCTTGGCAGTCCACAGGATATTTAGTGCTTTTCTCTAGCACCACAATTCAAAGGCATCAATTCTTGTTCTGTAGTCTTTACTCATTTTCCAAATCTTAGTTGCATAAGAAATAATTGAAAAGACCATGCCTTGAATCAGGTTTACCTTAGTCTTTAAACTGACATCAGAATTTTTTTTTGACAGTTCCTTGACTGTAGGCTGTCCCATTCCAACACATCTTTTAATATCTTAACTGCTGTTACCAAAGTTGTTGATTGTGGATGCAAGTAAGATGAGAGCCATATAGACATTAAAACTAAACAAGAAGTCAGCTCAAAGCCATTGTTTACATCTTGACTAATGAAAATAATCCTTTGGGTTTGTAAAGTGGTAAATCATCATGGAAGGAGATTGTCTGATCCTTCTCCTGTAATGTGGCTAATATATTAAAACCTGAAATATTTTGGTTAGTAGCCACACATAGAATGAGCATTTATGTCACATAGATTTCCACACTTACAAAATTGGAACATTCTTTCAAAAATGCTTATGAAATATATTCAAGGCCATTTTACATTTCTAAACATCCCAGGATAAAAATGTCTGGCTGAGCCTTAATTGCATATTATAAATCAGATTCAATAAATGGACAATTTACTTAAATACCAAACCAAAAATATTTAACTCTTCCCCACCCTCATGAATACATAACTGAAAATCAAGATATTTAATTTTTCTAAATGCTGACTTATTTCTTCAGTCCTATGGATGATATCACTAAGTGTCTTCTCCTAATGTCATTTCCATATTAGCATTGGGGAAAGGAGTTTTCTATATTGTTCTTGTTTCCCAGCTATGTGTCACCATGGCACTTCTTTCATCTTTTTCTATTCCTTCTGTAACAGTGATTCGCATCATCTCTATACAGAATGGTCCTTTACAGTTCCATTATTTTATGGTCCTGCGATCATTTTTCCAATTACTACTAGACCATTGCCTGTCATAATTAGTAGCCATAAGGTAAATCATTCTTTGATGTATGGGATACAACATGAGAACTTTTAACTTCTTTCCCTCCCAGAGTTAATGAATAAATTACTGAAGAGTGATCATGGCATAATAGCATTTCATTAGAAGTCACACTTTTATTCCTGCTTTGTTCTTGGAAATAGGGTGGTGGGGAAAATCAAGAAAGATATTTAGTCTTTTAACAATTAAACCATGATTTCCTCTTTGATTCATATCAGTGGCTGCTACAAGAGATAGCTTACAACTCTGACCCTTATTTAGCACATTAGAGTAAAATGATTAGTGGATACTTGAGATTGGGTACACTCAGTGATCAACAAAACACCCAGTGTCCTAGTCCCATGTCCTCTAACAAGAAATCTGTGTATGTGAGGAAGTTTTGATACATCATCTTGATAGTGTTACAGTTCCCAGTTATTCAACTTAACACTAATCTAAAACTTTCAGCAAAGGTATTGCGTAGATGTGATTAAAACTCATATTTGTTGACTTTAAAGAATTTTTTTAAAAAAGCTATCCCTACAAAAAAAAAGATATCCCCAAATAATCTGTTAAAATCTGACACAATCATTTGAAAGGTCTCAGAAAAAGAGCTGGTGCCTAAATGGCGAATGGAAAGATTTCACCGAAGATCAGAGAAATAGCTTCAGTTGTTATTGTTGATTGTCATCAAGTCGAGTACAACCCAAGACCTAATGCTTTTCTATAGCTCTCATCATTTCTCCAAGTTCATAAAGTTTCCATGTGGTGTAGGAAGATGATGCCACTTCTGCTTCCAAACCTATTTTTCAACTGGGAGCTCCACCAAACACTGTCCACATTGGGAAACCGCTACAGCACCTGACACCCCAACAGCACAAGGTTCAGCACTACAGCAAACCCAGACCACCTCGACACAGCTGACAAAGAGTGATGTATGAAGTAGAAGAATGTTCCTCGAAAATATAACAACACTAGTCTCAGTTAGCAGTGATTAATTGTTGTCGAATATAATTCATAGCAATCCTATGAACAAAAGACCTGAACTCTGTTGTATAATTAACATTTCTTTGTGTTTGTAGAGTTTCCAGAGGCATATGGTGTAGGAAGTGGATGCCACTCTTGCTTCCCAACCTGAATGAGTCTGGAAGCTCCTCCAAACACTGTCCATGATGAGTAACCATTATGGCATTTGACACAACTATGGCACAGTGTTCAACATCACAGCAACTCCAAGTTACTCAGCATAGAAAATAGACAAACGACTGCTGTACCACACAAAGAATATTCATCCTAATTTTAATAAATTTGACCTGAAGACCACAGGTCCTTGAGCCCTATGGAGTTTTAAACACACACTCAACAAATGCTGTCGACTACGTGACCAAGTAGACCCTCCACCCTTGGGTCCTTGTAGGCTGAAACAGGCAAAAATCCAGCCATCTGGCACCCACTTGTGGAGGGAAAAAAACCCAATATCACAAATCAAACTTTCCTTATGTGACCCTTATCAAGACACGAGAAACCAACTTCTAGAGAGGAACCATTGCACAGAAATTTTTATCTCTAACTGAAGGTCACTCCTTATGTTAAACTTGTAAATTCCCTGAGAATAGATGCCTGGAGTTGTTACTCATGGTTCATTTTTACATATATGCTCATATTCTCTCTTTCTCATTGCTGTCAAGTCAGAACCAACTCAGAACTGACCCTCCAGTGGGATTCAAATGTTGTAAACCTCACAGAAGAAAAATGTCCAGTTTTTTCCCACAGAGCTGCTCATGGATTTGAATTACAGAAAGGTGTCACCTTTGAATTAGTAGTCCGACCCCCTATGAATTTACCAGAGATTCTTTGCTTTTACTAGTTAACATTTTAATCTAAGAATCAGTAGGAAAGACAAACAAGAAATTTATTAAAATAAATTGGATTCAAAGGTAATTACTGACTCACTCATTGCCATTGAGTAGGACTAACTCATAACTGATCCTCTACTGAGTTTCAAAAGCTGTAAATCACTTGGGAGGAGATTGTCCATGTTTCTCCAAGGCAAAGGGTGTCTTTGACCTGCTAGAGAGAAGTGACTTTTGAATCAGCCCCTACAGAGCGGGGTTGTGTAACAAATCATTAGAAAGAGTGGACTGGTATTCCTTAGGCAGAATCTGAATGAGAAAGTTGCTATTTTAGATATATCTGCAAATATATTATTCACTAGTCATGAATGAATTTTTTTTCTTAATAAAAATATAAAGACATACATCATATATTTTCCTCAGTGTATATTTGCATATAAAAAGTAAAATATCACCTCTCTTATACATTGGTTTATGTAATAACATTATAACTAGTTCATAAAACTCTTCGGGCAAAATCTATTTGTCTTATATTACGGCTCACAGATTCTGATTGAGACACAATCTTTGTTTCTTGTAGCACGGCCTTATAATTGATGGTTAAGCAACTTCAATAGAATATTTTATTAAAAATTATGTCTAAGGTCACATCATTGATAGATTGATTAGTACGTGAAGTTTTGTTTCAATTCAAAGCCCATCAAGAAAATATCTGAGTATATATGATTCTACAACTCTGTCTGTGATAAAGAATGCAATACATATACAAACAGTAGGTCACAAACCATACAGGTGGTCTGCTTCCGGTCAAAATTAAATGTCAGGGAACAGATTTACCTTATTTTCTGAAAAAGTTTAAAATTAGACATTACATGAGAAACAATGATTGTTACAGACACTGTACATCAGATTGTTGTTTTGTGATGTGCTGTCGAGTCACAGTGAACCTATGAACAATGGCTCTGAACCTTGGCTCTTAGTGACCCTATGAACAATGACTCTGTCCTATCCAGAGCCAACCTGTCTCTGACACACTGAGCCATAGTTACTGTGTCAATTCATCTCACCCAGGGTCTTCCTTTTCTGTACTGACCCTTTACACTTTCAAGCATGATGTGCCTCTCCAAGTACTGGTTCCTCCTGGCAATATACCTAATGTAACATATGTAAGACGAAGCTTCAAAATCCTTGCCTTCAAAGAGCATCTGTTTTCACCTCTCCAAGACAGACTTACTTATTCTCTTGGAAGTCCATGGTATGCTTCAATACTTTTCTCCAGAACCACAATTTAAAGGTATCAATTAATCTTCTGTCATCTTTATTCCTTGACCAGCTCTCAGGTCCATATCAAGCAATTGAGAACACAATGGCCTGTGTCAGGTGCACCTTAGTCTCTAGTTTGATGCCATTGCTCTTTAGCACTTGAGATACTCTTGATAGCAGATTTTACCAATGCAATTCATTGTATGATTTACTAACTGTTGATGCCAAGAGTGTTCTGTGGATCTGAACAAGATGAAATAACTCAAAACCTCAATCCTTCCTCTATCAAATCCATATCTATATATTATATCTCTTCTCTTCTCTTCTCTTCTCTTCTCTTCTCTTCTCTTCTCTTCTCTTCTCTTCTCTTCTCTTCTCTCTCTTTCTCTCTCATATTCCTGGTGGTAAAGATCTTTGTTATCTTGATGTTGAAATGCAATCTATATTGAAAGCTGTGGCATCTGACCTGCAGCAAGCTCTCCAAGTCCTTTTTTGTTTCAACAAAAAAGTTGTGTCATCTGCATTAAGCAGATTGTTGATGAGTCTACTTCCAGTCCTGATGCTACATTGTTGTTGTTGTTGTTATGTGCCATCGAGTTGCTTGTGACCCGTGGAGACCCAATTACAGCAGCTCTGAAGTCCACCCTGTCTTGAGCCAGTCTTAACTGACTCTGACACATCTTGCCCCATTTCCTGAGCTACTGTATCAATCCATCCCATCCAGGTTCTTCCTTTCCTGTGCCATCCCTCCACTTTTCTAAGTATGATTTCATTCTCCAAGGACTATTCCCTCCTGGCCACATGCCCAAGGTATGTGAGACTAAGCTTAAAAGACTTAGCCTCCAAAGCTAAATTTTGTTTCATCCTCTACAAGAAAATTTACTTGTTTTCTTGGAAGCCCATGATATGTTCAAGACTCTTCTCCAGCACCACATCTAGAAGGCATAAATTCTTCTTCTTTCATCACTAGTCATTGTCCAGCTCTCTGACACATAGCAAGTAATGCTGAAGGCCATGGCCTGGATCAGGCACACCTTAGTCTCTAGACTGGCATCATTGCTTTTCAGTACTCTGGACAGTTCTTGGTAGCAGGTTTTTCCAATGTAATTTGCCTTTTGATTTTCTAATTGTTGATTGTGGAGCCAAGCAAGCTGTAATTGTTAATAAACTCAATCTCTTCTTCTTCTACCATGGAACAGACAATTGGCCCAGTGGTGAGAATCTTTGTATTTTTGATGTTGAGCTTCAATCCATATTGAAGTCTACAGTCCTTGACCTTCTGCAACAAGTCTTCAGGTTCTCCTCATTAGTCTTCATAAAAGTCTAGATTTTTGAATGATCTGTTCAGTATATAGGTTGAAGAGGTATGGAGAAAGGATACATCCCTGACACACTCCTTTCTTGATTTTGAAACGTAAACTGTTCCCTTACTCTAGCTGGACAATAGCTTCCTGGTCTAGGTATAAGTTTTTCATGAGCACAATCAGTTATTCTGGGATTCCCGTTCTTCTCAAAGTTTGCACAATTTGTTATGATCCACACAGATAAGTGCATTTACGTAGTAGAGAAAACACAAATAGACATCTCTGGAGTACTGTCTACTTTCAGTCATGATCTACCCGACATAAGGAATGATATCCCTAGTGCCACAGCCCCTTCTAAACCCATCTTGTATTTCAGGAAGTTCTCTGTTTATGCACTGCTACAGTCATTTTTGAGTGATATTCAGTACGATCTTTTTGTATAATGTGAGTATCTGTAGGATCATTTTTTTTTTAAATGGGAATAAATATGGAGCTCTTCCAGTCAATTGGTCATGTAGTTTTCCTTAAGATTTTTGGCACAACCAGGTGAGGACATCAAGGTCTGAATCTGTTGAAATATGTTAATTGGTATTCCACCAATATTGGGGCCTTATTTTTTTCCAATTCCTTCAGAGTAGCTTGAACTTCCTCTTTGATCATATGTGACTTCCTGAAAAGGTTCTGTATCAGCTAATTATTTTGTGTAATGTGACTCTTTGTATTCTTTCCATTCTATTTTGATGCTTCCTGCATTTTTCACCGTCTTGCCTATAGCATCTTTAAGTATTCAAACTCAGAGTATGAATTTGTTCTTCAGTTCGTTAAGCTTAAGAAATGACAAATGATTTCTTCCTTTTTTATTTTCTGACTCCAGTTCTGTCTACATTTTATTATAATATGTTGTTTTATCTTTTTGAGCTGCTCTTTAAAAGCTTCTGTTCAACTCTTTAACTTTATCAGGTAGCAAAGTACAATGATCTAGAGAAACAGGAAGCAAACAAGGTAGAGTATTAAATCTTTCCAATTCAAATCCTTGAAAGAGTTTGCAGAGTGCCGATCAGAGGAATCTAAGAGGAGCCCAGTGTCTTTCTTGAGTGGAGGACACTGAAAATCAAGGAAGACAAGTAACTTGTGGTATTGATTTCCAGATGGTAGAAAGGTAAAGAAAGTTATTTTTTTTTAATTTGCAGGAGTTGTTATTGTTAGATGTTATCGAGCCAAGTACGACTCATAAGGACCCTATGAAAAAAAATCCTTGTCCTGTGCCATCGTCACACTTCCTGACACACAAGAGCCCATTGTAGCAGTAACCTTGTCAATCCACTGGGTTGAGGGTCTTCCTCTCCTTTACCGACCCTCCACCCTTCCCAACATCATGTTCCTCTCCGCGGAATAACATCTCCTAGCAATAAGTCCAAAGTATGTGTGGTGAAGCCTCATCATTCTTGCCTCCAAAGATCACTTCGACTGCACCCTCTCTAAGGCACATCTATTCGTTCTCTTGGCCATCTATGGGATGTTCAATGGTCTTCTCCATCACCACAGTTCAAATGAATAAGTTCTTCTTCTGTCACCCTTATTCATTGTCCAGGTGTGAGATGCATAGTTAGTAATTAGAAAGACCAAGGCCTAAATGAGATGCACCTTAGTCCTCAAACTGACATCACTACTCCTCAATAATTTGGAAAGGTCCCTAACTGCAGTTTTTCCCAGTACAATGCATCTCCTTATTTCCTGATTGCTGGAACCAAGTGTGTTAATCCTGGATTCAAGCAAGATGAAGCTGTTGACACTTTCAATCTCCTTTCCATTCATCATGACATTATGTATTTGTCTAGTGGTAACAATCTTTGTTTCCTTGATACTGACATGTAATCCGTACTGAAGGCTGTGTTCCTTAAGTTTCTGCAACAAGTGCCACAAGTCCTCCTCTCTTGAAGAAAGTAATGTTGTGTTATCTGCATAATGCAGGTTATTGAGGAGTCTCCTTCAAATCCTGATGCCACATTCATCTTCATAGAGTCCAGCTTCTCAGATTATTTGCTCAGCATATAGATTGAACCAATATGGAGATAGAATATATCCCTGACACAATCCCTTCCCAATTCCAAACCATGCAGTCCTCCCTTGCTCCACTCACACAACAGCCTCCTGATCCAGGTATAGGTTCTGTATGAGCACAATCAAGTGCTCCAGGATTCCCCTTCTTCTCAAGATCAGCCACAACTTAACATGATCCATACAGTCAAATGCCTTCACATAGTCAATAAATCACAAATAGACATTCTTCTGGTATTTCTTACTTTCAGCCAGGATCCATCTGACATCAGTAGTGATGTCTTTGGTGCAATGGCCTCTTCTAAATCCCACCTGAACTCCTGGAAATACCCTATGTACTATTCCAGCCATTTTTTAATGATCTTCAGTAGTATGTTGCTTGCACGTGATATAAATTATATTGTTGGATAATTTCCTCATTCAATTGGATCACTCTTCTTGGGAATAAGAACAAATATGGACTTTTCTTATCCAATGGCCAGATGTCCTTTCTCCAAATTTCCTGGCATAGACTGGTGAGTGTATTCATGGCTGCATCTGTTAATGGAAACAAGTCAATTGATATCTCATCAATTGGTGGAGCACTTCCTCATTATTGAGTGATGCTGGAAGCTATGCCACTGATATTTAAAATATCAGCTGGTTCATCTATGGTAGAAATATTTCAGTGGATCTCCCAGACTAAGACATACTAATAGGGGCTGGCCATTCACTTCTGAAATAACAGGTAATCAAGAACTATATGAACAGCATCAGAGCATTGACTGATATAATCAACAATGATTCTGAGCACAGCAGAGATCATGAGAATGGTGCAGAATAGAGTAAGATTATTATCTGCTGTTCATAGACACTCTACAAACCATCATTGACACAACATAACTTAAAACACTGATTAGCATATATGTGAGGGAAATTCAAAAGGACAAAGAAGATACTTAGTACCACTTGTCCTTAAGAAACATAAATGAATACCACCGTGAGATTCAAGTTCATATCTAGTAATATGATGAAAATTATACAAATATGACTATAGTGTGGATGAGAATGTAGAACAATTAGAAATCTCACACACTCATTTTGGAAGAGGAAAACAGTCCCACCACTTTGACAGTCGGGAAGTTTCCTATATGTCATACCATTTAACCATTCCACTTCTTGGTATTTATTCACGAAGAATAAAAGGAAAAGGTAACTAGGAATGTGGTAACTAGGAATGTGGTTCGAATACACCAGCTGCTACTTGGGAGAAGGATGAGAAATCTCAAGTGAGATTACTGCCTCTGAAAACCTGGAGGGTCAGCTATGAGTCTGTTCTGACTCGAACAAACACAATAACAATCTATAGTTATAGGAAGCAGTTTAATGGTTACCTCTTTCCAAGGAGACTATAGATTAGGGCAGGATCAAGAAGAGATAACATGGAAGAGTGACTATGGGGCTCCAGAAAATATACCACCAATATCTTGATCAAGGTAATGGTTTCATTAGGAAATACTTATGTTAAACTTATAGAATCATATACTTAAGACATAAATGTTTTGTATGCCATCATTTTAAAACTAAAATTGTTTAAAAATATACAACAAACAATAAAAAGAAAATACTATACAGGTAGAAATGATTGATGCTGGTTATAAAGAACACATAAACTTCTTGCTTGCACTGCTGTGGCAGAGGTATGGTAAGAATCTTAATGTTGTTAAAAATAGAATCATATACCAGAAATTTATTGCTGTGGGAATGATATATTTACATTCTCTAAGAAAATTCATAAGGCTAGCATACTCCAAATATTATCATCCATTCTCTGTTCAGTGCCATTGTGGCCAACATAAACTTTGCAGACCACTGAGAATATTACAAAAGAGAGAGGAGAAAAGCAATTCAAGAAAATTTGCTTAGCTTTTTAATTTACCAGAAAGAATCCTGCTTGATTTAGCATTTGTCAAGTTTATTTCCTGTGTAAAGTATTAAACAGTCCCTCTACCAATGTGAAGGTTACCATCACACAATTGATATTGTATGTGTGTGTTATGTCCTAACTGCTTCACATACATTATCTGATTATAATAACAATCATTTGAGACAAATGTTATTATCATTTCATATTACAGATAAGGAAATCAAGAGACAGAGTTAAGTAACTTGCCAGTGGCGGCAGTGCTAGGAAGAATTGAGAATTGGATTTGGATTATTCACATCCCTAATTATTGCTTTTAATTGGAAAAACTTTTTTTTCTGGCCTATAAAAGTTAGCTAGTTTGATATTATTATCATTTTTAGCACTCACCTGCTTTTTAAAATCATAAAAAGAGGGGAAAATGGGATATAAAAATATGCGTGTGCGGCAAGCAGGAACTGTGAATGATAGTGAGGCAGGAAATAGAATTATCTGAAAAGGCCAGCATCAGAGGAATGTAATTCCTGAAAGAGAAATACTTTGGTTGTGCAATGGTTAGGTCTTTCACTGCTAACCAAAAGATTGATGGTTGACTTTCAACTAGAAATTCTGCAAGTAGATGATCTCGCAATTTGTTTCAGTAAAGATTTCCGTACAGAAAGCGTGATGGAGCTAGTCTATTCTGTAATACAGTGACTATGGATTGGAAAGTGTTTCACCGGCAGCTGACAACTAAGCAGGTTAACAATGTTAGCACATCATTTGATGCCATGCTTGTAAGGAAGTAAACTAATAAAGTTATTAGGAAGTTTTCCTTTTGGAATTACTAGGTCAGTCATCCAGCCTGTATATTTTTAAAGTATAATTTAAAATGTAATCCTAATTTACAGAGGTCACAAAAAATAGTGACTGTTTTTCACTCAAATTTATCTTCTCAAATGTATGTAGTCTTAAATTCAAATTTGATTAGTATTATATTGAATAACTCTCACTATTGCACCATAACTAACTCATACATGACCCTCAAATGTGTTTGAAGAGGCTATAGAACACACGGGAAAAGACTGCTCATTTTTCTCTCTGGAAGTAATTGGTAGATCTGCCAATTCCTGCCTCACTATCATTTACAATTCCTGCTTACAGCACAAGCATATTTTTATATCCCCTTTTTTCCTCTTTTTTTCTTATTTAAAAAAAAACAATTGAGTGCTAAAAATGATGATAATATCAAACTAGCTAACTTTCGTAAGCCAGAAAACAAAAAGCTCTTCTAATGAAAAGCAATAATTAGGGATGCCAATAACTAATTCATATCCAATTCCCAGTTCTTCCTAGGACTGCAGCCATTGGCAAGTTCCCTAACTCTGTCTCTTGATTTGGCAGCACAACTCCTAACGACTAGACATCAGAACTCATTACACTGAGTATATTCAACAAAACACTGAAAACCAAGATTGCAGAGGTATGCTAACATTGTTCACCATCTAACTCTTGCTTTATTTTTGTGTTTCTCTACTTGGAACACTCATAGTTTTGTTTCCTTCACATTTCTGCTCAAATGTTATTTTAAAATGTTGCCACACACTTTTTAAATTGACCACCTTGCTTAGAGCCACATTTGCCGTCATTTGCGGCAACATGTTAACTGAGGCTGTGCTGCCCTCCACGTGTAGAATCTCATGCCACCTGAATCTTTTCTTTTTAGTCCCCCCTTATCCTGGCTAAATTTCACACCATAATATTATTATGCATTTGCAGTTGTTGTTGGCTTGAATTCACTACCTCTGTCTAGTAGAATGTCCTCTGTAAGGACAAGGGCTTTCCTAATTTGTTCATTGCTGTTCTATGCCTTAGAACAGTGCCAAGTTTGAAAAAGGGGCTCAATAAATATGTATTGATTGTCCAAATGAATGAGCTCCAGATCCGCCACTTACTGCAAGCTCTGGAGAATTATGTAAACTATGACCCAGTTTCTTTATTTATCCAACAAAAAAAGAAAGAAAAATCTAACTTGCAAAATTGAATTAAATATGCTGGTGTTGTGTTGTTGAATTGATTCTGGCTAGTAGCAACCCTAAGGGGCAGAGTAGTCCTGCACCTGAAGGTCTCCTAGGCTATAATATTTCGTGATCAGATCAGATCTTTCTGTCCATGGAGTTGCTTATTGTTTTTGTTGTGTACCACTGAGTCAGAATTAACTTACAGCTGACCCTTCAATGAGTTTTCAGAGGTAGTTAAATCGCAAAGGAAGAGATCGTCCGTATTTCTCGCGCATGGAGCTGCTAGTGAGTTCTAATTATTAATCTTTGTTTTAGCAATCAAGTACTGAAGTATTGCACCACTAATTGTTGCCACGATATGCCATTGAGCCTGAATCGACTTGTAGCTTAACTTCCAGCAGGTTTTCAGAGACAGTGAATCACAAAGAAAAGAGCTCATCTTTCTCTAGGGAGGCATTTGATGGATTCAAATCGTGACTTTGGAATTGCAGTACAGCTTCTTACAACCACAAGATCTAATTTCCCATGTACTATGAAAGTTTCTTGATTTAAAGTTAAATGGCACATCATATGTGGATACTTTGGCCTATTTTGTTGTTAGTCACCATCCAGCCAAATTCAGTTCATAGTGTCCCCTATGTACTGTACATAGAAACCCTGCGTGATTCTGCATCAACTTCATAATCTCCACTGTGCTCAAACTCACTGTTGCATCACAGTGTTACTCATTCTTATTGAAGGCCTTCCTCTTCTACTCTGATCCTACTCCTTTCCAAGCATGATGTTACCCTTCAAGAACTGACCTTTCCTGACAACATGACTAAATGATGTGAGATGAAGTCTGACAATATTTTAAAAAACCAAAACAAAACAAAAACCAGAAGAAAACCCCGGCCATCTGGAAGGTTCCCTACTCATCGAACCCTCCATTGGGCATCAAGGCTGTGAATTGGCATTAAAAGAATAACTTCATCTTCCTCTTGAAGAATTGCTGGCTTATTTGAACCACTTGAGACACTTAGCCTTTATGTTATTATTGTGTTCGTCAAGTGAGAATTGACTCACAGCTGACCATTCAGTGGGTTTTCAGAGGCAGTAATTTTCTTGAAAAGTGAGTGCCCATCTTTCTTCATCAGAGAAGCTTGTGGACTTGAACTGTATACATTTGGGATTCCAGAGAAGCTTCGTAGCACTAGACCACTAGATCTCATTTTTAAGTTATAGAAAGCTTAATAAATGGTTTATAATAGTATGATAGACTAGCTAAGATCTATTTAAACTGTTTCTTAGCCTATTAATTTTTCTATTTTAATTTGCATGAGTAAATTTCACTTGATAAAAATCATTATACATATACATTATGAAGAATTAGATGAGACTAGTAGTGAATGAATTTTGAATACACACTGTGAATATTCTTTGAGAATTTATAACTTTTCACTTAAGTTTATTTATTCATGCAGTGGGATACAAAAGGAAAAACTCAGGCATTGACCTACTTTTTCAAAGCAAGGTATTATTTTAAATAAAACTCTTTTTCCTTATATCCAGTACTCTAGGTGTATGCAGCATAGACCTTATATTAGACTAGTGACTGACTTAATGAATCATTTATGATTGGCCTGCACTAATCATCAGAATGATCAGACATTGGCAGGGGCTCCTTAGCAGAAGGAAATGATCTACTATCTGTAAACGTCTCAGAACGCTGAAATTTCTTAGCTTTTTTCCCCTCCCCAACATTTAGTCATTCTCTGTAGCCATTTATCTTGAACAAGCCAAAAAAAGGAAAGGTCAGCCGGATTCAAGACTTCAAAGGTGCCATTTCTTTAGCAAACATGTTCTATTCTTGATAGATTTTGAAGTATTCTCCATCTACAAAGGTTCCATTCAGAATTGTAAATTACAAGCTATTCCAATCCTTCAAATGAAGGCATATTTAAAGCAGGAGTCAGCATAGGCATTAAAAATCAACATTATTTGTCTCAAATAGAAAAGGACTGTTTGCTGAATACATCTAAATGTTTTAGAGTTTCTCATTCTTCTGTTCCTGACAGAAAATCAAATTATAAATTGGGAGCTATCGGCTGACATCCTTGTTTCTTTTTAAAGAAAACATATTTATATATAAAGATATTATGGTTCTTTATCTGAAAAGCCTTTACATACTCGGCCAAGCTCTGTGCCACCAAAAATCCTAATTCATTGCAATAGCATCCACTCAGACTCACAGCTAAGCTCTATGACAAGATAGAACTGTGCTAAGGAGTGGTTAGTATATTTAAACCAGCTACGTTCCTTTAACAACTAGATACTTAGTCACTAAGTCACATATTTATTAAAAGAGTAAATAAGCAAAAACATCTCAAACACTTTAGATATCATTATTTAAATAGTTGAATTTCTGATTAGCTAGGCTGATAACTAAAAATTTGGAGGTTCTAGTTTACCCTGGGAGTCTCTGGTGACCTAGTGGTCAAGAGCTCCAGACAAGGCAAAGGCATATTGAATCCAGCAGCAGTTCCAAAGATGAAAGATGGGCAATCACCTCCTGTGTGATTTACTACCTCTAAAAAGTGGCTAGAGGGATATCTACAGACCAGTTTCAACTCAACAGAACACACAACAGACTGCTAGATACTAAAGGGTAGAATTGTTGTTAGGTACAGTGGAGCTGAAAAATTACTTGAGAGTTGATTGTCCATCTTTATTCCATAAAGACACTAGTGGGTTTGAACCCCATACCTTGGAGTTGGCAGTACAATTCCTTACCACTAAGGCATGAGTGCTCCGTGCCTAAAAGTTTACTTTCAAAAAATCAGGCATTGATGACTCGACTGAGCAATGTTCTCTTCTGATGAGTGTTACTATGGGTATTAGTCCAGTTGACTGGTCAGTAAATGGCTTGAACGAAATAGTTTTGCCATTTCCCAACATAATCAACTCATCTGTTTAGAAAATACCTACTCAGTTATCAAAATTCACCTCAAGAATGACTCCTTCTCTGATAAAAGGAAGTAGAAGTTACTATTCCTCTCTTCTTTACAGGAATGATTTGTTCACATTTTGGTTTTGCTTGGCTAATTAATAAAAGCTCTGTTACCTGGATATGTCTTTTCTGTCCCATGATCCAATAATACAGAGTAGAACTGGCCCATAGCATTTTCAAGGCTATAATCTTTAAACAAAGTAGCCTTGGTTGCACCATGAGTTAAGTGCTGCTAACCAAGAGATTGGCAGTTTAAACCTATCAGCTATTCCAGAGATAGAATGAGGTGTTTGCTTGACTCTTTAAAAAAACTGATTGTTATATATGTTTTCCTGCAGAGCTAGCGGGCTGAACCTTTGATCTTTTAGTTAGCAGCTGAACTCTGAATCACTACATCACCAGGATTCCTGACTAATTAATAATTTATATAAATTATTTTATCATTGTTTATTTAAATATAATGAAATGTGCAAGGAGCTGGAGTAAAAAAATTAAAAGGGCCAAACTCACTCAGCATTTCTTAAGAAGAAGGGAAAAAAGAACAAATTCAAGCTGTTAGTTGCAATATGCAAAGATGCCATGGGAAGAATATTAAAAGATTCACAAAGTACTGCAAATAGATAGAATCGCTATACACTCATTGTACCAAAGAGAATTGGCTGACACATAAAAATTCCAAGAAACAATATATGATCAGGATGCAATAGCAATGGCTGACAAAGAAGTATTTCAAGAAATAACATATGGTCAAGATGCAATAGCAATAAAGGAGGAAATGCAGGCTGTTCTGACAAATGTGACAAAAAATAAGACCCCAGGAATTTATGGAATATCAATTGACATATTTCAACAGACAGACACTGCTCCGGATAGGCTCACCAAGTTGGCCCAAGAAATTTAAAGAACAACTACCTGCCCAACTGACTGGAAGAGATCCACACTTAATCCTATTCCAAAAGAGGTGACTCAACAGAGTTATGAAATTATCAAACAACAATTTATATTGTTTATAACAATGAATTATTTATCTCTCCAGAGTACTGAGAAGCAACAATTTTCTAGAAACTAGGGTGCACCTGATCTAGGCCATGTTCTCCTTTTCTTACTACACACCAGAGAGCAGAACAATGCCTAAAGATGATAGAAGAAAATGCTTTTGGGTTGTGATGCTGGAGAAGAGTCGTGAGCATACCATGGACTGCCAAGAAATCAAGTAAGTCTGTCTTGTAGAAGGTGAAAACGAATTTCTGCTTTTTGAAACTCCGTCTCAGATACTTTGGCATCTGGCCAAAAGGAACAGGTTCTTGAAGAAGGACATCATGCTTGGAAGGGTGGAAAAACAGCACAGGAGAGGAAGACCCTGAGTGGGATGGATTGATACAATAAATGGGGCAATCATCATAGGTGTGTGGGAGTCAGTGAGACTGGCTTAGGACAGGGCAGGCTTTAGAACTGTTTACATAGGGTCACTATAGTTTCAGGTGACTCGATGGCACATAACAACAACAACAGCAGCATAATTAGTACAAATCTATATCAGAATTCAATAACTTAAAGTTACATATATATTTTTAAAGTATATGCTACCATGGACTGCTAGGAAAACAAACAGATTCATCCTGGAAAGGGTTAAACCAGGTGGCTCCTTGGAGGCAAGGTTTCTGAGGCTCCATCTAACATACTTTGGACATGTTGTGAGCAGAGACTGGTCCTTGGAGAAGGATATCATGCTTGGGAGGCTGGAGGTACAGTGCAGGAGGGGAAGGCCCTCTATGAGGTGGATTGATTCAGTGACTGGGGTAATCGGGATGAGTGTGTCAGAGACAGTGTGATTGGCACAGGACAGAGCAGAGTTTAGGGCTGCTGTACATAGGGTCGCTATGAGTAGCAAGCGGCCTGACGGCACATAACAACAACAACATACACAGGAGGGTCAGAGAATAAAAGAAGATCCTCAACACAATAGATTGATATGGTGACTGTAGCAATGGCCTTGAGAGTGCCTCAGATTGTGGGAATGGTATAGGATAGGGCAAGGATTAGCTGTAGTGGATAGAAAGTTACGCCACCATGTCAAAGGTAGGTGACTTCAATCTGTGGTCAGGTTTTAATTGTTTTAGGTCAAACATTCTTCTAAGTGGTATAGCACCGGTCTGTCAATTTGCTGTACAGTGGTAACTCATGGTTGCTGTAATTCTAAGTACTGTGACACTGATGTGTCAAATGTAATAATGATTACCCATGGTGGACAGTGTTGGGTGGAGCTCCCAAATTAAAACAGACTTGGAAGCAGGAGTGGCATCCACTTCCAAAATAGCTTTCTTCTGGAAACTCTACGAACTCTATGAAATGATGAAAGTTACGCAAGTGTTCAGGTCTTTCATTCATAGGGTCGCTATGAGTTGACTACGACTCGATGATACTTAACAACAATGTTAAATAGAATCACTATTCAATGAGTTTCACTAAACAGTCACTGAGTATCTCTCTATAATGCAATCTGAAAGACTGAAGAAGTATGGTGGAACTGTAAAAATATGTAAGTAAAAGATTTTCGCTTAAGAAATTTTCGGTCTATTGAAATAGCAAAAACACTTTTAGTAAAACAAATGAACTATCCACATAGAAGTCAGTAGTAATTCCAAATTTCATTCATGCATTTATTCATACACACTATCTGTTGCACATGCAACATGCTCTATAGTGACTTGGCTAACAGAGCAGTCTACCTACCTTCATTATTTCCCTCTCTGTCCAGAATTTAAAGTACCCATTTAGGTACATTCTACTGAACTGTGGCTATTGAGCACTTGAAATGCATGCATTGGGTTTAAACTGAAATGTGCTTTAAGTAAAATGTGCAATAGATTTCAAAGACAGCACAAAATAAGAAATTTCTCATTTTTAAAATTAGTTATGTAGTGAACTGACAACATTTTGGATATATTGGTCTAAAAAAAGCATATTAATGAAATTAATGTCATGTATTTCTTTTTATTTTAATGTAGCTACTAAAAAGAATATATTCTATTAAAGTTGTATTTATGTTAAATTTAAAAGTTTTTCACATTATGTATCAGTTGTACAGTACTATACTAGAGCAGAGAATGGCACACTTAGGTTTATGGATCTATTTCAGTTCTTGTTTTATTGGAACAAAGATATGTCATTTGTTGACATATAGTTCATGCATCGTTTCTTGTTACAACAATAAAACTGAGTAGTTTAGACAAAGACTATATAGTCTGAAGAGCCTACCTCTTTCATATCTGGTCCTTTATGGAAAAAAATATTCTAGGCTTCAGCTTTCTACTGTTGTTCTTCAATGAATAGGTGATTCTCGGTGTGTCTGTTCTGCTGATTTTTGTCTTTGAATTAGACAAATATCTCTGTGATATCTAGTATAAATTCCAGAGGAAGCCAGAACACTGATTTATTCAATTGTATTTATTTAGCCAAAGTGTTTTGAACGAGAGTGTTTACTTACAACCTATAAATAGATATTCAATTCAGTCAAGTAAGTGACTAACTCGATTAGTAAAAAGAAAAATTGGCCTAATTATTTTAACCCTTCACAAGCTATTGTAAGAAGATGAGATGCTGGATTCACAAGGCACTGCAATTCATATGTCCCACACATTTAAGATCATGTTTATTCCATGGCCAAAAAAAGAGAAATAATAGTTGTGAATATAGACCCAAATAACGAGTAATTCTTATTGTGTTTTGTGGGAGAGAATCTCTAAGAGGAGATCTTGTAGGAAGCGAGAGATTGCTTCAACAATAAGAAAAAATGGTTTTGTTTGTAAGTTTCTTCCTATATTGTTGTTATGTGTCATTGAGTCACCTACAACTCATAGCAACCCTATGTAAAAAAGCTCTGAACCCTGCACTATCATAAGCCAATCTTATGATCTCATTTCTTCAGTCACTGAGTCAATCATGTCATCTTCTCCTGCACTATCCCTTCACCTTTCCAAGTATGATTTCTTTCTCCGAGGACTTGTACCTCCTGGCCATATGCCCAAAGTATGTGAAACAGAGCTTCAAAATCCTTGCCTCCAAAAGGCAGCTTGGTTTCACTCTTTTCAGGACTAACTTGTATTTTTTTGTTGGTGGTGTTATTCTACTGGCAGTCCATGACTCTCAAGCTAAAGACTCTTCTCCAGCACCACAACTCAAAGGCATCGATTCTTCTGTCATCCTTAGTTATTGCCCAGTTCTCAGATGCATAGCAAGTGATTACAAAGACCATAGCCTGGATCAGGCACACCTTAGTCACCAGACTGATATCATAGCTCTCCGGTATTCTAGAAAGGACCCTGACAGCAGACTTTTTCAATACAATCCGTCTCTTGATTACCTAGTTGTTAGTGCTGAGAGTGCTGATTGTGGAACCAAGCAAGCTGAAGTTGTTAACAATCTCAATCTCTTCTTCATCTATCATGAAGCTATCAATTTACCCAATGGTAATAATCTTTGTTTTGTTCTTGTTGAGCTTCAACCCATGAATCACAGTTTTATTTTAACTATTTTCTTTAGTGTATATGCATAGGTAATACTTGTGCTTGAAGATAAGCATTAAAATATGGTGGCATAGTGGCAAGAAGCTGTGCTGCAATCCCGAAAGCACACAGTTCGAGGCCACCACCAGCTGCTCCACAGAAGGATGGGCAATCTCCTCCCATGTGATTAACTGCCTTTGACAACCCGCCAGAGGATTTGCTATGTGTTGGTTCAGACTCGATGATAAAAAAACAAAATACATTGAAAATTATTTTTGGCTTAAGCAATTTTTAACAGGTTTTCATCTTTCTTCATTCATTGCAAAAGAAATGAAAAAAAAAATGGTATATAGATGACACAAACCCTGGTCACAGAAAGTGAAGTACTTAGCACATAAAATTAAAGACTACAGACTTCAATATGGATTAAATTTCTTTACTGGTAGACTAATAGGCACCATCATGACAAACTGAGAAATTGACAATGATTTAATTTTACTTGGATCCATATTCAGCACTCATGGTTGTTGTTTGTTGTTAAGTGACTTTGAGTTGTAGGCAACTCATAGTGACCCTATGAATGAAAGTCCTGGACACTTGTATAATTTTTGTCCTTTCTCTAGGTTCATAGGGTTTCCAGAAGCAAGCTATTATGGAAGCGAATGCCACTCCTGCTTCCAAGCTTGTTTTAATTGGGGAGCTCCACCACACACTGTCCACCATGGGTAACAATTCTCGCATTTGACTCATCAGTGTCACAGTGTTCGGCTTCACAGCAACCACTAGTTACCTCTGTACAGCAAGCAGACGTACCAGGGTTAAACAACCTAGAAGAATGTTTCACCAAAAACAATTAAAGGCAGGCCTGAGGGCTGTGGAGTAGAACCACCCACCTTTGGCTTGGGAGCATGACTTTCTGTCTGCTAGGCCAACTGCTCTCTCTCTCTATGTTGTTGTTGTTGTTGTTGTTAAGTGCCATCAAGTCATAGGCAATTCATAGCACAACAGTAAAAAAATTAAAAGATAAAAAATAATAATTCAAAAGATGTATTGGAGAAAAATGCTGCCAAATACTACTTTAAAATGTGAAAAATCTAGTATGTCAATATAAAGATTATAGTATGCCTGATAAGACATGGAATTTTCTACTGCTTTCTACATATCTGAAAGTTGACAATGAATAAGGACGACCAAGGAATGAATCTTTGAATTGTGTTAGTGAAGAGTATTGAATATCATATGGACTGCCAAAAGAACAAGCAAGTCCGGGGTAGTGCAGTTAGCAGTGCCTTTGAGTTAGCAGGGCAACTCAAAGACAGCATCTCTCTCATGGTTCAAATCCATCATTAATGCCATTTGAGAAAGATAGGCAATATCCCCCAGTGTGATTACAGCCTCAGAAATTAAGTAGGGGCAAAGCTATGAGTAGGTTGTGACTACAGCAATGAAAAGAAAAAGGAGGGAATTATGTCATTGTCCATGATGAGTTTCCTTCCTAACCCAAAGACCACACCTTTCTAGGTATTAGCACCCATCCATCTCCAGTGGAAAAAGAAAGATGAGCAGTCTTCTCTTGGTGCAATTTACAGTCTTTGAAATCTGATGGAAGATCAGCTATGAATCAGAACTGACTTGACAGAAATGAGTGAGTGAACGTATAAGAAAGAAGTAGAAGTGATGATTTAGTTATCTAAATATAAAACATCTTATTGATTACAATGTTAACAAGTGGCATTTTCAATTGTTTTCAATTATCTGACAATTTTCAAGATTTATGGGAGCCTCTTTCTTCATGGACTCTTGAGTACATGGTACTATGGGGGCTGTAAACTTTCTGCAGACTAAAAATGAAAGAGAAGCAAGGAAGGGACATCAGGACATGCAACTTACTTCATTCATGAGGTGTATTTCATAAGATTGTATTTTAGAAAAGAAATTCTTTACATAGCTAATTTTGGCATGCTGAATAAAATATAACATTAATGTATGGCTAAAAATATATTAAAAATGTTACATTATTCTGATGTTGTATTGCTTATATTCTCACTGGGATTAAAGGAGAGAAAGAATGGTTTGATCAGAGCAAAATCCATAGGCTTGCTGAATATCATCATGATGCTACCTCAGCTATTCCGGAATTTGGAAATAGGCACTGGTGACCTAGTGATAAGAAGCTATGCTGCAATCTCAAAGGCACAGCGTTTGAATCCAGGCTCCGCAGTAAAAGGATGGACAATCTCCTCGTCAGCTTTAGGACAGTTCTATAACAACAACAGTCTACAGAAAATAATGTCACTTCTATAAAACACCATTATCCTCAAATTATGACTCCTTCTATCTCTAATTCCTGGAGAAGGATGGGCAGTCTATTCTTGTGTGATTCATTGCCTCCAAAAACCCTCTGCAGAGTTTAACTATGGGTCAGGTGTGACTCAATGCCACACAGTAACAACAGTAAAATTCTAATGAACTGTCATTTCAATCTTCAGATGATTTTCTGTTCAATCTGTCTGTGCTACTTTACTGAAATTCTTCAGTTTCTAACAATCTCATTTTCATCTTATTTGATAGTTTTAAGCATTATTATACACAAACACACACACTTAAATTTTTTACTGTTTTGTTGTTAATTATCATTGAGGTGGCTCAGTCCTGGAGAGTCTATGAACAATTCAATAAAATCCCTCTCCAGATCCTTCACCATCCCCACATGTCTGTTGTACTTTAGTCTATCATTCTAAGCAGCAAGTCAATCCAGCTTGTTAAGAAACTTCCTTTAAAAAAAATAAAAAAGAGGCTTCCTTTTTTTGGCTGACTTTACATACATCTACATACATATATACATCTACTACCTCTCAATACTGTACAAACACAGTTTTAGGAAATGTATTTACATACTTTCCTAGACTTCTTTCCCCATTCCAACATAAACTCTGCAGTGTTGGCATAGTATTCTTGCTAAAAACAAAACATGCTTTAAAATTTCTCAACCCTTTGAGTGGAATTTAAATTCTCTGGTATTCTTTATAAAGAATCCTTGTTATATGTCAGTTCTGACTGTTGGTGATCTTCTGTTGAGATTCCAGATCTTCACTGCCCCTCTTCCTTTGGAGTGGCGAATGAACCCAAACCACTGACCTTTCAGTTAGTTTTCTCACATGTAACACACTCCACCATCAAACTCACAAAGAGCACTCTCACTGAGTGAATTCCAAACCATAGCAAACCTCTATCAAGTTTCTGAGGATAAATCTTCATGGAATGAGAGGAGATTGCCCGTCATTCTCTCATGAAGCAGCTGGTAGATTGAGAACACTAAGATTTTTGGTTAGTAACACTATACTTCCTCGATTCTTTTCTTCTAAACTAAGTTATTTTGATGACTAAAACCGCATGTGTAGTTCTGTTAATAAGAAAGAATAATTTACACAAAAGTGAGTGCACTGCAGTGGTGTAGTTCTTAGGAAGTTGCACTGCTGGCCCAAAGATATTAGGAAGATGACATAACAAACAACCTTTCTAACAGCACAGTATTTTATTACATTAAGTTATACAATAATGGGGTAATTGGATATTCATAAAGTAATTTATGTATACATTATTATAAATCTGTTGTGAAAGTTCAGGAAATAGCTCAGAGTAAAAAAGAAGCTGAAGGATAACAATACATGATTCTAAGAGGTAAATAAATACAGGCCAGGTTAAATATTTTTACGTTAAGAATAACGGGTGGGCACAGCTGTGTCTACATAATGGATTTATAGTTATAATTTTAGGTAGTGATAAAAGTATAATAAAATTAATAATTCAAAATTAATAAAGTATAATAAATAGTGTGGAGAAATTATGCTGGTTGCTTGGGTTACAATGAAATGATAAACATGAAAATACCTGGAAATACTCCAAGATAAAGAAGAAAAAGTGTCAAGTAACTAAGTTTCTGGCTCATACAACTGGATACATGGTAATATTTACTGGAGAAGAAAATCAGAGATAAGGTCCATGAATAGCACTAGAAACTCAAGAGTTCATTTCTTAGCACATTCATTTTGAGTTGGTTTTGTTTCTTTCTTTGCTTGTTTATTTTGTTTTTAATAATGCTACTGGAAGATGCCAAACAGTTGTTGTACATGCAGAATTTGTTATTCATTAATTTTATTAATTTTAAAGTTTTCTTTTATATTGGTATGCTTACAAAGTTCATATACATTGTGTTTCACACTATTCTTCATTTGCATTGTGTTTCATGTTTTACAAAATCAATCACCATCAGCTATGCCTACCATTACCCTGTCTTCTCAGGTCCTCTCCAAATTTTCCTCATTTCTTTTACCCACCCTCCACTCACCAAATTGTGCAACTCTGATTTAGCCCCTCCCTATCCTTACCCCTCCGCTCCCATACCTTCTCCCTTTCAATCCCCATACATGTTTTCCTAGTTGTCCTTCTACTTTTACAATAATGATCTTATGAAGTATTTGTCCTTATGAGACTGAGTTAGTTCATTCAGCATAATGCTCTCCAGTCTCTCCCAAGTATTGTAACATTTTTCAAAACTGTTGCTTTAAGGGTTGGATAGTATTCCATTGTGTGAATGTACTACAATTTCTCAATCCATTCAGTTGTTGTTGGATATATGGGCTATTTCCACAATGCTGCTATAAAAACTGGTGTACAAATCTCCATTTGTATCAGTTCTAATTTCCTTGGGGTATATTTCTAGTAATGGACTAGTTAGGTTATAGGAAGTTTTTATGTTCAGTTTTTTGAGAAAATGCCAAACTGTCTTTCAGAGTGGTTGTACCATTTTACAATCCCACCAACAGTGTATGAGAGCTCCCACCTCTCCATATTTCCTCCAACATTTATTGCTTACTGCCCTGCTAAACTTTGACACTGCTTCTAGAGTGATATAGTATCTCCTTGGGGGTTTAATTTACATCTCTCTTATTGTCAGTGCTCTGGAGAATTTCTTCATGTGTCTGTGGGCCATTTAAATGTCTTCCTCTGGGAAGAGTCTTTCCATGTTTTTTGCCCATTATGCAATTGGGTTTATCAGTCTTTTTCTTGTGGAGGCCCTATAGGATTCTGTTAACTTTTGACATGATACCCTTGTATGAAATGGTATTGCCAAATGATTTTTTTTCCAGAATTGGTAAGTTTTCTTTTCATTCTAATGTAAAAAGTATTTGATCTGGACAGAAATTTAATCTTTAGAAGGTCCCATTCATCAATTTTATCCTCTCCAGATTGTGCATTTCTGTCTGTATTTGTCAACTTCTTTATACCATAGACTAGTCCATGTAAACTTGGTCCAAGTTTGTCTCTTATGAACTTTATGGTTTGGGGCTTTATTCCCAGGTCTCTGATCCACTTTGAGTTGATTTTTTGTGTATGGTATGAGATATGGATCATCTTTCAGCTTTCTGTATGTAGCAGTCCAGTTTTGCCAGCACCATTTGTTGAACAGGTTGTCATATCCCAATTTGACAGGTTTTATTTCCTTATTGAGTATCAGTTGACCATAGATATGTGTGAGCTTTCAAAACTCACAATAGATTGGCCAATAGTTATATTAAAATATTTTCTATTTGGAATTATTTTATTTTTCTTGATTAAGATTGATAAGTTCTACAATCTTGCCAGTAGGGACATATAAAAATCACTCAAAAGAATCTCATCTTTAAAAGTTCACAATCTTTCCAAAGAAATAGTATGTATAGGTAAAATGTGCCATAATAAAGGTTTAAATTCCATGAAGACACATAGAAAGAAGTGAATAATTCTGTTGAGTATTTGGGTCTGATAGGAGGGTAAAACAATGTGCTTCAGAAATTATGAATATTTAGCTGTTTCTTGAAAGAATATTGAGCAATACCATTCTTGGTTGAGTAAACAGCTTGAGTAAAAGATCTGAGACATGAAACTTCATAGTATAATTGAGAAAGAGTAAGCCATCTTTGAGTGAGGAGTATGGTTCAATGAGTGATGCTTTCCTGCATTGCTGGGAGAGAACATTTCAGAGCAACACTCATCACTTATCCTTCCAATAATTTTGGGTTTTGTAATTCAACCAGTTTTCTTATAATAACAAAATTAGATTGAGAAATGACCTAGATCCATTATCTGTAGCTGTGCTTTTTTTCTTGCCAAGGCTTATGTCTCTATAAATATTGTCTAGTTGCCATATAGTGTTTTGGGATGTTTGTTATTGTAGTACGTGATTTCAAGTAAGGGCTCCCTGTGCTACAGATAATATGGAACACGCAAGTATGCAGTTAAAGGATGGTTTTAGAACTAATTACTGCTTGATAAGGACAAGGTGATTTTATAGCTGTAGTGCAAGATGAGTAACTATTTTCTGTGTAGTAAGTCTTTTATTTGGTGCTATTGTTGTTGAAAAGTGAAAGATGTTGGAAGAGCACTCAGATTGAATGCTCATGAAGTTTACTCCACTAGAGTGTCAGAGACAATGAAGATCAGAAAGCAAATAGATTTTTAAAAACACCACAGGGACAGTAGGAAAGCAACATAACAAACTTTGAATACAAATGAAAAGCATCTTCAATTTCACAGTCAGTGACACAAAGGAATTGAGAGATTAAAACAAAATATTCTATCTAAAGTTCCATTAAAGCATAGCCTAAAAATGTAGTTGTTCCTGATGGCTTATTTATCATACAAGGAATAGTTAATGATTGACTTACCACTATTTCCTTTCTTCTCTGAAATTTAAGAAAAAGTATAAAGAGTAGACTTTTTTAGTATTATTTTTGCATTAATTCTAATGAACGTTTACAGAGATTTCATTTATTGGTACATTTTTCTCCCTGCCTACTCCTCCCACCAAGTTCATGCTTCTCTCGGAAAAGTAAAAGAAAAATTCCTTCATTGGTATACAGTTGCCCCCACCCCACCCCAGTACACTCCACTATGCAACCTTCATTCTGGATTCTCTTCATAACCATAATACCCAATCATATATTGCTATTAAACTGTTCTCTCCCTCATCTGTTTTGATGAAGTATACATAATTTATCCATTTTTTTAAAGACTAGACATTTTTTAAAGGTACATCTCTATGGACAAGGGATGAATAAATAACTAGAAGTGAAAGGAGAACACTGCAAGTTCTTAAAAGGTCCTTGTTGTTGTTATATGCTGTTGAGTCACTTGTGACTTACTGTGACCCTATGTTCAACAGTTAGGAACCCTGCTCTATCCTGAGCCAACATTATTGCCTCTGACACAATGACCCCCATTACGCTAGTCACTGAGTCAATCCATTTCATCCAGGGTCTTCCTCTCTTTTGCTGTATCTCCACCGTCCCAAGCATGATGTCCCTCTCCAAGAGCAGGTCCCTCCTTGCAACATGCCCAAAGTATGTCAGATGAAGCTTAAAAAAACTTGCCACCAAGAAGAAGGCTGGTTCCACCCTCTCCAGGACAAACCTGCTTGTTCTCTTAGCAATCCATCATATATTCAATACTCTTCTCCAGCTCAGAGTCATCAGTTTTCCTAGTATCATCCCTAGTAATTGTCCAGCTTTCTGATGCATATTAAGTAAATGCAAAGACCATGGCCTGGATCAGGCATGCCTTAGTCTCCAGACTGACAATATTGCTCTTCAGTATTCTAGAGATTTTCCTGACAGCAGTCTTTCCCAATGCAATTTGTCTTTTGATTTCCTGGCTGCTGATACCAAGAATGTAGACTGTGGAGCCTAGTGAACTGAAGCTCTTAATAATCTCAGTCTCTTCACTGTCAATTGGCCCAGTGTTAAGAGCCTTTGTTTACTTGATATTGAGCTCTAATTCATATTTAAGGCTGTGGTCCTTGACCTTCTGCTTCAAATGCCTCAGACCTTCCTGTTTCTGTTTAAAATGATAAATCACCATCCATTTCCTGACATTAAATATAAAGAAATAGTGAAGAAGTGACAAAGGAAATTAGGGAAATGTTAGCCAATCTGTTCTTGCTAAATGTGCTTAAAATCAGGAACTACTCCAGGGGATAGGCAGACTGATAACATAATGCATGAATTTAACTGACCACCAGCTTAAAACGTGAGTGCACTGTGAGAAAGCAGGTAGCAAGGTTGGGGCTGAACACTGATTTACATGTCTAAATGTACTCATTTAAGAGATGCTGTTATGTTCAAGTAGATGGCACTGGTGAGTCCACAGCTTAGATGGACCAACCTGTCTCTAATCTCTGAGTCTGCAGTAATTTTTTAAGACTTTGATATTTTTAAAAGTATTTGTGTGTGGGAAGATTATAGTACAGTACGTAATACTCACTGTTTTTTTGTTTGTTTTGAGGGTTTTTTTGTTTGTTTGGGTTTGGGTTTTTGTTTTGTGTTGGGTTTTTTTTGTTTGTTTGTTTTTCACTGTAATAGCATAGTCTTTTGGGAGTGTCACTGCAAACTTAAAGGGCACAAAATTACTGATGGTTCTAATCCAGTATCAGCTTTATGGAAGAACAACAACAAAAAAATTCCTCCCTATACTCTCAGAAACTCAAGAAATGGTCAACTATGGGTTGGTTTTTATTCCATGGCAGTGAGTCAGTCAGTTAGATTTTACACATGGAATTTGTTATTAAATTATTTCAAATTTAAAAACTATTGCAAATTTAGAATTATTATAATTGCCACCATTTATATTGCTCATCATAATGTACTTAATTTTCACTTATGCATTTCAGTGGGTTTTGGCTTCTCTCCTTCCCACACCACTGAAATGATCGGCATGACAGATATTATTGTTCTCATTTCACTATGGGCAAGTAGAATCAGAGAGGTCAAATGATTTTTTTCTAATTCACCAATTTATAGGAGTTAAACAAACCTACTCTTCTAATTAATGGTTATTTCTATAATACAAGTATGTAAATTTTGAGGCCAGCAAAGCATAAAATTAACATGCACTTTCGGTTTTCTTCAGGACACATTGGCATATTATCATTGCCATTTAGAAAGTGGTTGCATTTGACACCAAGTCAAAACAATCAATGAAGGTGGGATTTGAAGAAGACAGAGAAAACATTTTTTTATAAGCCCTATGTTCTTGTTGTGCATCACTGATTTGCAACCGACTTATACTGCCCTTCCAGCCAATTTTCAGAGGCAGTAAGTTTCATGGAAAGAGATCGCCCATTTTTCTTCCTTAGAACACCTGGTGGATTTGAACTGTATGTCTTCGAGTTGGCAGCACAGCTCTGTACCACTAGCCACCTGTATTTCCTATAAGCCTTATAGTGGATTAAAAGGTGAGATTTTTACATTTTCTTGAGTATAGTATGGATAGTATTCTTGTTTTTAAAGTATATCTTTACTGTATTTTGATTTTCATACAAAATTTGTATTGATTATGCTTTATTCACATACATTGTTTTTTACACATTTCTTCATTCACAGAATGTTTTATAGGATCATTCCAATACCTTGTGTTTTATAAAATTACTCACCTAACTAGAGACACAAAAGACTTTTATAAAGAAAACTACAAAGCTTTAATGTAAGAAAGAATAGAGACATAAATAAATGGAAAAATTGTCCCTATCCATATATAGGAAGACTCAATATAGTGAAAATGACAATTCAACCGAAAACAATCTACATATTTCATTGAATCCTAATATAGATTACAAATTGATTTTTTAAAGAACTAGAAAAGGTAATTGGCAAGTTTGTTTGGAAAGTAAGGAGACCCCAAACAAGCAAAGCACTTCTACAAAACAAGATTGACGTGGAAGGCAAAGCACCCCCTGATCTAAAAACCTACTACACAATTAGTTGCAATAACCAAAACAGCATGGTATTAGTACTGCGACAGACACAGAGGCCAAGGTAACAGGACTGAAAACTCGAAAATTAACCCATCTACCCATGGTCAATCCTGACGCCACAGTTCTCCTCATAGAGCCCAGCCTCTCAGATAATCTGTTCTGCATACAGGTTGAAAAGGTAAGGAGATAGGACATATCCCCGGTGTAGGCCTTTCCCAATTTTGAACCATGCAGTGTTTCCTTGCTCTGTTCTGATGACTGCCTCTTGGTCCAAGTATAGTTTTCGCATTCAAACAATCAAATGTTCTGGGATTCCCATCCTTCTCAGAGTCAGCCACAGGTTGTTATGATCCACACAAATGCCTTTGCATAATCAATGAAACACAGATAGACATTCTTCTGGTATTCCCTGCTTTCAGCTAAGATCCATCTAACATCAGCAACAATATCCCTAGTACCACGGCCCCTTCTAAACCCAGCCCGGACTTCCGGCAATTCTCTGCTGATGT